>NC_091195.1:1572713-1815928 GCF_040958095.1 Procambarus clarkii | reverse complement strand
TGTGACCCAATGTGTAGACGTGTGTATCACGGGGGAGGGGGGGGGGGGGGTTCGGCTCTACTCTGTCCTTTACCCCTTACCTCTACCCGTATTCTGAATTATATATCTTCAATCCAAGGGACCCCAGAGCTACTACTCTAAGCTGAATCCCACGCCACATGGTCATAAGCCGTTTGACCGGCCAAGATTCTACAGCCTCACGACGTGGTACCTGACTCCTAGCAAACACTAGAATCTCCTTTACGCCGCCACCACCAGACCATTAACACAAAACACAATAACCGGGGTCTGGACCGATTATGCCATCAATACCTTGGAGCTTGACCCCAGTTATTTGGACGACGAGGGAAGAATCTACGTTAAGTGTGGGAAATTATAGCAAACAAAGGGATAACTGAACTCTTAATCTTTGTTGGGCTGGCGGCCCAACTAAACTCAGACACGTGGAGACCACGGGCCAAGGACAATGAGAAATACGAAAACAGGAAATGGAAATAATAAAAATGCAAATTACTAACTAAATAATTTATTCAAAATCTAAAACAAAATCTATGTCAAAGCACTCCCTATAGTTAACACTCCGTGACTTAGGCATGAGATGAACTAATTTCCTATACAAAACTATAGCAGACTCTACCTTTAACTGCAACCAGCTAGATGTTAGGCTGATCTCTTTAGGGAGAGGGTGAGAGTGGATCACCTTCCCGAGTCGTTGACCTGTCCACACTGATCCTCATCGCTCTGCTCAACACAGAAGCCCGAGGGGTATTCCTACGCCAGGTTTACCAAGATTACTAAGCAGGGTTTAAGTTGAACAACTAATCTCTGTTGCACTGAACAACCCAGATGGTTCAACTCTTTTAAACTGAAGGTAATTGCACAGGCATCTTAGAGAAAGGCTATTTCCAATTACAAAATGGCTATTTGATCTTTGAGAATTACTAAATGTGGAAGGCTTTGGTGACCTGTGACCCTCGGTCGCACAAATCGCTCCGCGACCGAGGCTAGTCCCGGCTAGTGACGTCACTGTCGGTCACCTTGTGTGAGACATACACCAACGGCCACCTTGTGTGAGACATACACCAACGGTCACCTTGTGTGAGACATACACCAACGGCCACCTTGTGTGAGACATACACCAACGGTGGCCTTGTGTGAGACATACACCAACGGTCACCTTGTGTGAGACATACACCAACGGTGGCCATGTGTGAGACATACACCAACGGTGGCCTTGTGTGAGACATACACCAACGGTCACCTTGTGTGAGACATACACCAACGGTCACCTTGTGTGAGACATACACCAACGGTCACCTTGTGTGAGACATACACCAACGGTCACCTTGTTTGAGGCATACACCAACGGCCACTTTGTGTGAGACATACACCAACGGTCACCTTGTGTGAGACATACACCAACGGCCACCTTGTGTGAGACATACACCAACGGTCACCTTGTGTGAGACATACACCAACGGTCATCTTGTGTGAGACATACACCAACGGTCACCTTGTGTGAGACATACACCAACGGTCACCTTGTGTGAGACATACACCAACGGTGGCCTTGTGTGAGACATACACCAACGGTGGCCTTGTGTGAGACATACACCAACGGTGGCCTTGTGTGAGACATACACCAACGGTGGCCATGTGTGAGACATACACCAACGGTCACCTTGTGTGAGACATACACCAACGGTGGCCTTGTGTGAGACATACACCAACGGTGGCCATGTGTGAGACATACACCAACGGTCACCTTGTGTGAGACATACACCAACGGTCACCTTGTGTGAGACATACACCAACGGTCACCTTGTGTGAGACATACACCAACGGTGGCCATGTGTGAGACATACACCAACGGTGGCCTTGTGTGAGACATACACCAACGGTGGCCATGTGTGAGACATACACCAACGGTCACCTTGTGTGAGGCATACACCAACGGTCACCTTGTGTGAGACATACACCAACGGTCACCTTGTATGAGACATACACCAACGGTCCCCTTGTGTGAGACATACACCAACGGTGGCGTTGTGCGAGACATACACCAACGGTGGCCTTGTGTGAGACATACACCAACGGTCATCTTGTGTGAGACATACACCAACGGTCATCTTGTGTGAGACATACACCAACGGTCACCTTGTGTGAGACATACACCAACGGTCACCTTGTGTGAGGCATACACCAACGGTCACCTTGTGTGAGACATACACCAACGGTCACCTTGTGTGAGACATACACCAACGGTCACCTTGTGTGAGACATACACCAACGGTCACCTTGTGTGAGACATACACCAACGGTCACCTTGTGTGAGACATACACCAACGGTGGCCATGTGTGAGACATACACCAACGGTCACCTTGTGTGAGACATACACCAACGGTCACCTTGTGTGAGACATACACCAACGGTCACCTTGTGTGAGACATACACCAACGGTCACCTTGTGTGAGACATACACCAACGGTGGCCATGTGTGAGACATACACCAACGGTGGCCTTGTGTGAGACATACACCAACGGTCACCTTGTGTGAGACATACACCAACGATAGCCTTGTGTGAGACATACACCAACGGTCATCTTGTGTGAGACATACACCAACGATGGCCTTGTGTGAGACATACACCAACGGTGGCCTTGTGTGAGACATACACCAACGGTCACCTTGTGTGAGACATACACCAACGGTCACCTTGTGTGAGACATACACCAACGGTGGCCTTGTGTGAGACATACACCAACGGTGGCCTTGTGTGAGACATACACCAACGGTCATCTTGTGTGAGACATACACCAACGGTCATCTTGTGTGAGACATACACCAACGATGGCCTTGTGTGAGACATACACCAACGGTGGCCTTGTGTGAGACATACACCAACGGTCATCTTGTGTGAGACATACACCAACGGTCACCTTGTGTGAGACATACACCAACGGTCATCTTGTGTGAGACATACACCAACGGTGGCCTTGTGTGAGACATACACCAACGGTGGCCTAGTGTGAGACATACACCAACGGTCACCTTGTGTGAGACATACACCAACGGTGGCCTTGTGTGAGACATACACCAACGGTGGCCTTGTGTGAGACATACACCAACGGTGGCCTTGTGTGAGACATACACCAACGGTGGCCTTGTGTGAGACATACACCAACGGTGGCCTTGTGTGAGACATACACCAACGGTCACCTTGTGTGAGACATACACCAACGGTCACCTTGTGTGAGACATACACCAACGGTCCCCTTGTGTGAGGCATACACCAACGGTGGCCTTGTGTGAGACATACACCAACGGTCACCTTGTGTGAGACATACACCAACGGTCCCCTTGTAATGATCTGGGGCTCAGCTCATTGGTTCTCCCTTCTCCCCTCCTCTCCTGCTCCTTCTCCCCTGCTTTTCCCTCTCCTTCTCCCCTGCTTTTCCCTCTCCTTCTCCCCTCCTTTCCTTCTCCCTCTCCCCTCCTTCCTTCTCCCCTCCTATTGGCCGTCATTCGTCTCCTCTTCCTCCCCCCCCCTTGTCGCCCATTTGTCAAGGTCAAGAGGTTGACCTGAGGGTAGGGTGGTCTTGGATACCTTGGCTTCTCCCACTCAACTTCCCCCTCTCATCCCCTCTCTTTCCCTCTCATTCCCTCTCTTTCCCTCTCAGCAGCGGCCTTCCCCATACCAGGCAGAGTCAAATGTCCCTACTCCTATCTTAGAGGAGACAGGCTTGAACATAAATTATCAGTTTTGTAAACATTGCTCGCAGGTGCCTGGGCTCCATAGACGCGCCTTGTCCCCCTTCTCTTTAGCTGGGGAGAGCTGACTCAATCTTCAGAAATTCATGTAGCTTTCCACGACAGATCAGTGAAGGTGATTGGCCTGAGATAAGGGCCAAGTCCTTATTGGCCCTAGAGAGCCAGACCTCAGGCCTACGTGTTAAATGGTTGGCCATTGCCAAAATAATGGGTGGAGCCCTGGGGCTGTATTAGATGGTGGGAGGAGTAATTCTTCCCAGCAATAAGTTGGAAAAACTAAATTTCATCAGTGTGTCTTGGGAGTGTATTAGGAACAGGGCCGCAAGCCCGTATCCTCGGGGCTGAGGGCAGCCATCAACATCGTGGCCGTAGTGCGGGTATTTAAGGTATAGTAGCACTTGAGTTTTGTGTCCTCGGTAAATATCCATTGTGCCTCTAGGGAAATAGAATAGGTGATGTGTTCAAATTGTCTTAATTTACATGTTTCATAAAATAAATTGTATAGCTTGTCCAGTGGTATTCACTTAACTCCCCTTTGATATATTTTGCTACTTTGTCATTTTTTTGGTGTTGTATTGGAAGCCCCCAGGTTCTCCTACTATTAATGGATACTAAAGTTGCCCTTGGATTCAAATAAGTAACGGGAATTAAACAAACTAATTTTTCCAAAATTTATTACTGTAATTCATATTACCCGGAGTCCCATGGTTACTGATTCCTTGCCTTCCTGGGGGATCGGTGATCGACACATTCAGGTATGGTTGGTCGGGAAGGTGGTGGCAGTGTAAATGTGTTTTGTTATTGTTTTTTTTTAACTAATAACCCTTGTCCTTGGTGTATCTTCCTCATTTAATATTCCTCTTACATACGTGGCAGTCCAGTGAGGGGTCATACTGGACTGTAACAGTGTTAAGCTGGGGTATTGAGTGGAGAGAGACAGAGATGTACAACAGAGAGCGTATATTACGATCACGAGAGATAACAAGATAACAGGATTAATACTGGGGAACATCGGGTTATTACAATAGAGGCCGCGGTTATTACGACAGGGTAAGCGGTCGTTACACCCTTGTGTGAGACATACACCAACGGGAACTGTAGGTAAGCACTGACAGGTAAGCACTGACAGGTAAGCACTGAGAGGTAAGCACCGACAGGTAAGCACTGACAGGTAAGCACTGACAGGTAAGCACCGACAGTTAAGCACCGACAGTTAAGCACCGACAGGTAAGCACCGACAGGTAAGCACCGACAGGTAAGCACTGACAGGTAAGCACTGACAGGTAAGCACTGACAGGTAAGCACTGACAGGTAAGCACTGACAGTTAAGCACTGACAGTTAAGCACTGACAGTTAAGCACTGAGAGGTAAGCACCGACAGGTAAGCACTGACAGGTAAGCACTGACAGGTAAGCACTGACAGGTAAGCACTGACAGGTAAGCACTGACAGGTAAGCACCGACAGGTAAGCACCGACAGGTAAGCACTGACAGGTAAGCACTGACAGGTAAGCACTGAAAGTCACGAAAGAGGAAGAGTCACGGCCTCAGAGTGGGGTCTGCCGCCTGTGGCCAGACGGTCGTCAGCTCGATCCCAAATATGGGTATAATTTTTATAAAATACTGAGGATGTGACTGAGTCCCCGTGTGCCTGGGGAGTACAGAGACGCAGGGTCGATCCCATCAAACAACCTCGTTATATGACAAAGAGTGCTGGGAAGACGGGACACCACGAGCGTAGCTCTCATCCTGTAACTACACTTAGGTAATTACACTTAGGTAATTACTGACAGGTAAGCACTGACAGGTAAGCACTGACAGGTAAGCACTGTCAGGTAAGAAAATGTACATTGGGTGTATGAAAGTAAATAGTATTGATGTTTCTACATTGTTGTAAAGTCAGTAACGCGGAGAGCGTTTCGGGCAGATCTTTAATCGTAAAGATAATTAAGTTTGTATTTGTCGCAAAGTTAAGAATATTATTACACACATTGTAAAAAATATAACTATGATATAAGTTATGTTCAACCTAACAACTATGATATAAGTTATGTTCAACCTAACAACTATGATATAAGTTATGTTCAACCTAACTACTATGATATAAGTTATGTTCAACCTAACAACTATGATATAAGTTATGTTCAACCTAACAACTATGATATAAGTTATGTTCAACCTAACAACTATGATATAAGTTATGTTTAACCTAACAACTATGATATAAGTTATGTTCAACCTAACTACTATGATATAAGCTATGTTCAACCTAACAACTATGATATAAGTTATGTTCAGCCTAACAACTATGATATAAGTTATTAGCAGTGATTACAATGGTGAAGGTGAATGTCTTAAGCATTGGTGGAGGTGGGTAGCACAAGATACAGGACGAGTTTAAAGCTCTAGGTAGGAAACTACGAGGATGAAACTAAGTACTTTTTGCTTTTACTTTTGAATAAGGCATAGGCTGGACAGCTTTTATTTCGTTGGTGAGTGAGTTCCATAGACTAGGTGTTACGGCCTCTTTGGGTCGTAACCGGGTTCTTGATGGATGAACCTAAGTGATAGTATCCGGCCCCAAGTCGGTAGTGGCTTTCATGAAGTATTCTAGGTAATGCAATAAATAAAAATGGGGGGATTAACACAACTGATTCCTTTATCAATATATTCCCATCACCTTAAATAAAAACATTAAAATAAAATATTACTTCACATAGATGTATATACAGGTGTCTCACACTGAGCACTCTACGACGCTAACACAATGCAGCCTTCGTCAATATTCGTGTTTCCACAACACACAGTACCATTCCCAACCTTACTGGCCACAGTACTGGGAAACACTGGCGAGTCTACCTTTTGCCGTGGCCCAGCCTACCGGCAGTCTCACGAGCGGCCTCTCTGCCCACAACCACTTTCCAGCTAAGTGCTGGCAGAGAACCTCAGCCAAGCGCTGATTGGGGCCTCTACACAGACAAATACAGGGTTATCGCACACATTGCAGAAGCCTCTAGCGACGGGCTAGTAATGCTCCTCGACAGGCACCTCACTGTCGGTCGTCTCTTCCCCGTAGCCAATCCCAGGAAACGCTGAATTCTTCCACTACTACTCCCCTAGCAGAAACTACACTATTCCTGATCGGCGGCGGCTCACTTAGCCTTCAGGCGGGACTAAGTTGGGAGAGTTTAGGCTATCCAGGGCCATCCTCAGTACCACTGCTGCCCCACGTCACCTCTGTGGATACAGACACGTCATCAGTTATAGGTACTGGAGAAACCAGGAAGCAACATACACACTCGGGCATTGACATTTTGCTTGTAGCTCCAACAGATGGCACTGGTCTTGAATCGCCACATCACCAGAGGTCACTCACTACTACCTCACTTGTTAACAAAGGCAGGAATCTTGAGCCATTTGCAGGAATCAGACTGTCTCCACTAGAAGGCGTCGTCCATATGACAGCAGATACTGTGGGGTTAGAGAGCTGACTCACAGATGGAGCTGACGTCGCTACTCCATACTCCGACGATGAAGTCGGGTTCATAACACTAGGTCTCTTTATTTGCACAGGTTTACACAGTGTGTTTACACAGGTTTAGTTATGTTCTGTTATTTGTATTAATAATAAGCATTAATACTCTGCGTATATCAATGAGATATTTATTTCTGGTATGGTGATTATTGGTTCTATTACATCTGTCCAGGAAGAGTTTCAGAACAGGGTTTGCATTTAAGAACAACGTTTTGTACATGTAAATAGGACAAGAGAATGTGTGGATTGAATGAATGTTCAGCATGTTTAGGGATTTAAAAAGAGGGGCTGTGTGTTGTCTGAAAATAGAGTTAGATGTTGTTCTGATAGCTGTATTTTTTGCTGGGTGATGATGGGCTTGAGATAATTTGCAGTAGTTTAACCCCATGCACAGATACCGTATGTAGGATAGGGATAGATTATCGAGTAGTATAATTAAAGGAGAACAGAGTGGGAAACATAATATTTTATTTTAGAGAGTAAAGTTTTTGAGCCTTTGTATGTGGGTGCTGAAGTTGAGTCTCATATCTATGTATAGGCCAAGGAACTTTCCATAATTTTTATTGCTGATGTTAACTTTGTCTACCTGAAGTTGAATTATTTTTAATGATTTTCTTCCAAATAAAATGTAGTAAGTATTTTTCAAGTTTAGTGCGAATTAGTTAGTTAACATCCATGAGTGGACTTTTTTCATTCGATATTTACAACATTATCTAGTGTGTTTGGGTTGGGGTCTGAGTAGAAAAAGGTAGTATCGCCAGCAAATAGCATAGGTTTAAGAATGTTAGAGACATTAGGCAAATCATTGGTGTATATAAGAAGTAGGAGAGGTCCTAGAATGCTGCCCTGTGGCACTCCTACAGATAATGATTGAGTGGGGGAGGTTATATCATTGATGGCAACATATTGATGTCTGTCTCCAAGATAGGAGAATATAGTTCAGGGCAAGACCTCGGATTCCATAATGGAGAAGTTTAAGTAAGAGGTAGTTATAGTTACAGTACCAAAGGCCTTTCTCAGGTCAATGAAGAACCCAACTGGGAACTCATTTTTGTCAAGGGCTGTGTAGATTATATCAAGCAGATATAATTACTCGTGTAGATTATATCAAGTAGATATAATTCATCTTGTAGATTATAACAAGCAAATATAATTACAGATATAGAGTTACTCATGATTTTTAGGGATATCAGGTAAAGTATGACATTCTAGAGATTTGTTGAATATCAGAGCTATGGGTGGGGCAAGTGCATGAACGGCACTCGTGTAAACCATAGATGGCATTTCACTAGTGTTCCCAGCTATGATTTTAGTGAGTAAATGATAGACATAACATCTGCCAAGCTGACTGGTAAAAGGAAAAGAGAGTTAGGATAGCTAACGGTAAGATATGTAGTAACATGTGGCTGAGGGATTTTTTTTGACGAGGTGAGCACCAACAGATGGGAAAAAGCTATTAAATTCAGTTGTCATTTCTAAGTCTGTTACAGGTGTGTAACGATCCTTGGAGAGTTTTATCTGTGTGTTATGTGATTGTTGTTTAGATCCTTGATTGACTTAATATGCTTTTCATGTTTCCTTTTGCTTCTTTGAATCTACGCCCATAATAGGAATGTTTCGTTCTTCCTGTTATACTGGTAAGCATTAATGAGTATCTCTTAATTAATTAATTTTATTAACTATGTATTTTATAACTAGGCCAATACTATGTTTTTTTCATATTCATGTTTCATGATGATTGCTTTGAGTGTGTCACTCGTGAGCAAGGGGTTGTTTAATCTTTTGGCAGTTATTTGCTTGGTGAGGAGAGGACAATGAATGTTGTAGAGGATATACAGTTTTGGAAAAGAAGGTGTTGACTAATGAATTTATATCCTGTGTATTATTGAATTCAGATTCCAAGTTTAGATTGTGAAGTGCATTTGTGAGATTGACTATTGCTGCTTTGCTGTGTAACCTGAAGGTAAGTTTCTTGGTATCCAATGGTGTTATGTCCATGTTTACTAAGAAGATGGTTGGATAGTGGTCAGTTGTTCTGTCAGTGATAATAACAGATGCAAGGGGGGTTATGTTATTCCATAAGTGATCCAAGGTTGTTGCGGATGTTTGAGTGATTCGGGTGGGCCTGGTGATTGTGGGGGTTAGCAATCAGGAGTTCATGCTGTTTAGGAAATTGTCAACATGAGGTCTATATCGTTGACACGCGTCAATATTGAAGTCACTTACTAGAATAACGTGATTTTTGTTGAGCTTGTTGTTTATGATTAGATTTCTTAGGTGATCTGAGAATGCAGTTGTATTAGTATTGGGAAACCTATTGATAGCTCCAATTGTCAAGGAGGATTTGAGGGATTTAATCGAGAATTGAGCAAAGGTAGATTCACAATAGTCGTCTCTATCACTAATAACACTAGTGAAAATGAAGGTGTTATAGTAATAGATAGCTGTGCCACCTCCTTTTTTATTTGTCAACAATTGTGAATGGCTTTATAACTGGGTAAGTTGTAAAGTTGGGTATGGTCCTTACTTAGCCATGTGCAGGCGATGAGTCACAATAACGGGGCTGAAGATATGATGACCAAACCACACATCAGAAGATGAGAAAACGACGACATTTGGGTTCGTCTTGGACCATTATCAAGTCGTGTGTGTATCAAACACATGACTTGATAATGGTCCAGGACGGACCGAAACGTCGTCGTTTCTCCATCTTCTGATGTGTGGTTTCGTTAACGTAATTTCTTTACGTGTGGGTGTGCACATCATGCCTGATATGAGATAACAATGAGTGCGAGGATGGACACCCAAGATTCGCCTTGAACATTTCCTCCATTCACAATTAAGCATACCAAGATCAGCCTTTAGTTGGTCCTATAGTTCACATCTATACAGGCTTAAATATTGAGTGCTAAATAACCTTACGTTTGAAAGATATTAAGATGACCGAATTTACTCCTAATGACATTTGTTCTAACTTTAGGTCGCTAACAGCATAACAAAATTTGAAAAGTTGCCCCTTTGAGGATATAATATGCCACAGATATTTGTCAGTATACTTTACAGAAATCTCTGCTTAGTAAATATAATTTGGGATCAATATAAATTGAATCCAGTGAGTTAAAACAAGCTAGGGCACACTTGGCAGGATTCAACGTTAGGTTGTATTCTGCACTATATCTTTCACATATTGCTATCAAGGCGTCCATAGCATCTTTGGTGGGTGCGAGTAGAACTAGATCATCAGCATAACAGAAACATTGGCCGTAATACTGCCTGTGTGACAGCCAGCTTATGGCTCTTGGGATCAAGATAGACAACAAATGATATAGGACTAAACACTGCACCTTGTTTGACTCCATTTTTAGGAAGAAATATTCATAGAGGACAATACTCCAATTCACAGCTAATATACATACCTCATAAGAAATATATAAATAATCTAGTAATGACAGGGCATACTTCTCTGTTAAGCAATTCTCTAAAAATTTGATGCATGCAACTTTTTCAAAAGCTTTGGAAGCATCAGGAAATAAAGAGAGAACAGAACTACCTTACGAGTTGTAGAACTGAATCGTTTCCGCCACCATGAAACTACAGAGCGTTGTTGAGTCAACCTGTTCTCGCGAGCGTTCCCAACGTCAAGAACTGTCATACTGAAGTGCCTTATCCTAACCTACCAGACGACTCACGAACAGAAAAAGGCATATGATATCAATTGCGTGAGCTGCTACCATTTTCTAATGCGACAATTTTTGGCTTTAGGTAAAGTATACGTCAAAATGCGACGTGCTATTAGAAGGATGCGAGAATGAGCAACCATTTCTGTATGCAAACTGAAGGTCAGAGGCGTCCAGTTGGTCAGCTGGAACGTCAGTAAGTAATCAAATTCTTTGTTTAATAGTTCGTTTAGGGCTACAGTTCTGTAGTTATCAGTGGAGGACACAGAAGCTCGACAGTTCTTAGGTATGGTAACAAGTACAGTGTTTATTACAGGTGGTGCTGTACCTGAGTGTTTATTACAGGTGGTGCTGTACCTGGAGTGTTTATTACAGGAGGTGCTGTACCTGGAAGTGTTTATTACAGGTGGTGCTGTACCTGAAGTGTTTATTACAGGTGGTGCAGTACCTGGAAGTGCTTATTACAGATGGTGCTGTACCTGGAGTGTTTATTACAGGTGGTGCTGTACCTGGAGTGTTTATTACAGGAGGTGCTGTACCTGGAAGTGTTTATTACAGGGGGTGCTGTACCTGGAGTGTTTATTACAGGTGGTGCTGTACCTGGAGTGTTTATTACAGGTGGTGCTGTATCTGGAAGTGTTTATTACAGATGGTGCTGTACCTGGAGTGTTTATTACAGGTGGTGCTGTACCTGGAGTGTTTATTACAGGTGGTGCTGTACCTGGAGTGTTTATTACAGATGGTGCTGTACCTGGAGTGTTTATTACAGGTGGTGCTGTACCTGGAGTGTTTATTACAGGTGGTGCTGTACCTGAAGTGTTTATTACAGGTGGTGCTGTACCTGGAGTGTTTATTACAGGTGTTGCTGTACCAGGAAGTGTTTATTACAGGTGGTACTGTACCTGAAGTGTTTATTACAGGTGGTGCTGTACCTGGAGTGTTTATTACAGGTGGTGCTGTACCTGGAAGTGTTTATTACAGGTGGTGCTGTACCTGAAGTGTTTATTACAGGTGATGCTGTACCTGGAGTGTTTATTACAGGTGGTGCTGTACCTGAAGTGTTTATTACAGGTGGTGCTGTACCTGGAGTGTTTATTACAGGTGGTGCTGTACCAGGAAGTGTTTATTACAGGTGGTGCTGTACCTGGAGTGTTTATTACAGGTGGTGCTGTACCTGGAGTGTTTATTACAGATGGTGCTGTACCTGGAGTGTTTATTACAGATGGTGCTGTACCTGGAAGTGTTTATTACAGATGGTGCTGTACCTGGAATGTTTATTACAGGTGGTGCTGTACCTGGAGTGTTTATTACAGGTGGTGCTGTACCAGGAAGCGTTTATTACAGGTGGTGCTGTACCTGGAGTGTTTATTACAGGTGGTGCTGTACCTGGAGTGTTTATTACAGGTGGTGCTGTACCTGGAGTGTTTATTACAGGTGGTGCTGTACCAGGAAGTGTTTATTACAGGTGGTGCTGTACCTGGAGTGTTTATTACAGATGGTGCTGTACCTGGCGTGTTTATTACAGGCGGTGCTGTACCAGGAAGTGTTTATTACAGGTGGTGCTGTACCTGGAGTGTTTATTACAGGAGGTGCTGTACCTGGAAGTGTTTATTACAGGTGGTGCTGTACCTGAAGTGTTTATTACAGGTGGTGCAGTACCTGGAAGTGCTTATTACAGATGGTGCTGTACCTGGAGTGTTTATTACAGGTGGTGCTGTACCTGGAGTGTTTATTACAGGAGGTGCTGTACCTGGGTGTTTATTACAGGTGGTGCTGTACCTGGAGTGTTTATTACAGGAGGTGCTGTACCTGGAAGTGTTTATTACAGGTGGTGCTGTACCTGAAGTGTTTATTACAGGTGGTGCAGTACCTGGAAGTGCTTATTACAGATGGTGCTGTACCTGGAGTGTTTATTACAGGTGGTGCTGTACCTGGAGTGTTTATTACAGGAGGTGCTGTACCTGGAAGTGTTTATTACAGGGGGTGCTGTACCTGGAGTGTTTATTACAGGTGGTGCTGTACCAGGAAGTGTTTATTACAGGTGGTGCTGTACCTGGAGTGTTTATTACAGGTGGTGCTGTACCTGGAGTGTTTATTACAGATGGTGCTGTACCTGGAGTGTTTATTACAGATGGTGCTGTACCTGGAAGTGTTTATTACAGATGGTGCTGTACCTGGAATGTTTATTACAGGTGGTGCTGTACCTGGAGTGTTTATTACAGGTGGTGCTGTACCTGAAGTGTTTATTACAGGTGGTGCTGTACCTGGAGTGTTTATTACAGGTGTTGCTGTACCAGGAAGTGTTTATTACAGATGGTGCTGTACCTGGAGTGTTTATTACAGGTGGTGCTGTACCAGGAAGTGTTTATTACAGGTGGTGCTGTACCTGGAGTGTTTGTTACAGATGGTGCTGTATCTGGCGTGTTTATTACAGGCGGTGCTGTACCAGGAAGTGTTTATTACAGGTGGTGCTGTACCTGGAGTGTTTATTACAGGTGGTGCTGTACCAGGAAGTGTTTATTACAGGTGGTGCTGTACCTGGAGTGTTTATTGCAGGTGGTGCTGTACCTGGAGTGTTTATTACAGGTGGTGCTGTACCTGGAAGTGTTTATTACAGGTGGTGCTGTACCTGGAGTGTTTATTACAGGTGATGCTGTACCTGGAGTGTTTATTACAGGTGGTGCTGTACCTGGAGTGTTTATTACAGATGGTGCTGTACCTGGAGTGTTTATTACAGGTTGTGCTGTACCTGGAGTGTTTATTACAGGTGGTGCTGTACCTGGAGTGTTTATTACAGGTGGTGCTGTACCTGGAGTGTTTATTACAGGTGGTGCTGTACCTGGAAGTGTTTATTACAGGTGGTGCTGTACCTGGAGTGTTTATTACAGGTTGTGCTGTACCTGGAGTGTTTATTACAGGTGGTGCTGTACCTGGAGTGTTTATTACAGATGGTGCTGTACCTGGAGTGTTTATTACAGGTGGTGCTGTACCTGGAAGTGTTTATTACAGGTGGTGCTGTACCTGGAGTGTTTATTACAGGTGGTGCTGTACCTGGAAGACAAAAGACTGTAAGACACACAGACAGACAAACAGTTCCAACATTCCATGTTAATGGTTGTCACAGCACATGTTAAAGGGACTATCATAACTCTCAATGTTTAGCTTTCATAACCATTACAGGTGTTAGAGTGTGCAGGTGTTTAACATTAGGGGCAGGACGCATACAGGTCTCGCATACAGCTGCAGTTAGGTCACTTTCACTCTCATCTCTCCTATCTCTCCCACTCTTGTACAACCTTAAATATTTCTCTTTGGAAACATGAGATGTATTATTGTACCAGAGACTTCGTCACCATTATTGTACCAGAGACTTCGTCACCATTATTGTACCAGAGGCCTCGTCACCATTATTGTACCAGAGGCCTCGTCACCATTATTGTACCAGAGGCTTCGTCCATGACTTGTCACCATTATTGTACCAGAGGCCTCGTCCGTGACTTGTCACCATTATTGTACCAGAGGCCTCGTCCGTGACTTGTCACCATTATTGTACCAGAGGCCCCGTCCGTGACTTGTCACTATTATTGTACCAGAGGCCTCGTCCGTGACTTGTCACCATTATTGTACCAGAGGCCTCGTCACCATTATTGTACCAGAGGCCTCGTCACCATTATTGTACCAGAGGCCTCGTCACCATTATTGTACCAGAGGCCTCGTCACCATTATTGTACCAGAGGCCTCGTCCATGACTTGTCACCATTATTGTACCAGAGGCCTCGTCCGTGACTTGTCACCATTATTGTACCAGAGGCCTCGTCCGTGGCTTGTCACCATTATTGTACCAGAGGCCTCGTCACCATTATTGTACCAGAGGCCTCGTCCGTGACTTGTCACCATTATTGTACCAGAGGCCTCGTCCGTGACTTGTCACCATTATTGTACCAGAGGCCTCGTCCATGACTTGTCACCATTATTATACCAGAGGCCTCGTCCATGACTTGTCACCATTATTGTACCAGAGGCCTCGTTCGTGACTTGTCACCATTTGCGTCAACAGAATGATCCTACCCTTCCTCACCCTGTGGCAGGATGATGACGGGTAGGACCTGTGCCCTGAGGCAGGGTGAGAAAAGGTAGCACCTTTGCCCTGTGGCAGGGTGAGAAAAGGTAGGACCTTTGCCCTGTGGCAGGGTGAGAAAAGGTAGGACCTTTGCCCTGTGGCAGAGTGAGAAAAGGTAGGACCTGTGCCCTGTGGCAGGGTGAGAAAAGGGAGGACCTTTGCCCTGTGGCAGGGTGAGGAAGAGTATAGGACGTTTGATAAACAAAAAATCAAAAGTATGTTTGTAATGGAGGAAAAAATGTGTCATCAGTAAATAAGAGAATTGTATAAACTTTGGTGACGTTCTCACTCTGAAACTGCCAGAGACTCTTTTATGTATGTTATTTGTTATTATTATTATTATTATTATTATTATTATTATTACTACTACTACTGTATATGCTCATTAAAAGTATCTTTGTTTACTTTGCACAATGGGGATGGATTCGGGCATGGAGGGCATTTTCAGTTACAGAATTCCTGTAAATCATAAAGGAGAGCATATATTGAAAATTAATTGGCCTGGTGACTGAGATTAGAAGTGCTGTCAGGATCATGAGACATGACAACAAGTGGCAACAGTGAGAACATTGCCTGTTGTCGTGTGGTTGTTTGGTCATATCCTCCAGCGGCATGAGTAATCTCCTGTGTAGTAGTACACTGGCTCCTGCAGTTTATTATACTTTGTAATGCTGTCTTATTTTTGTATTGTAATGACCCATGTACTCATAGTCTTGTGGCTAAAGCTCTCTCTCTCTCTCTCTCTCTCTCTCTCTCTCTCTCTCTCTCTCTCTCTCTCTCTCTCTCTCTCTCTCTCTCTCTCTCTCTCTCACAAGAACATACAGGTACGGTGGGTACAGTCACAACACACAAGAACATACAGGTACGGTGGATACAGTCACAACACACAAGAACATACAGGTACGGTGGATACAGTCACAACACACAAGAACATACAGGTACGGTGGACACAGTCACAACACACAAGAACATACAGGTACGGTGGATACAGTCACAACACACAAGAACATACAGGTACGGTGGATACAGTCACAACACACAAGAACATACAGGTACGGTGGATACAGTCACAACACACAAGAACATACAGGTACGGTGGATACAGTCACAACACACAAGAACATACAGGTACGGTGGATACAGTCACAACACACAAGAACATACAGGTACGGTGGATACAGTCACAACACACAAGAACATACAGGTACGGTGGATACAGTCACAACACACAAGAACATACAGGTACGGTGTATGTTCTTGTACGGAAGGTACGGAACATACAGATAATACCACCAATGGCGGTAAACTCCGCCAGCTGACCTCGATAGCAGCCCAGGCAGAACTACCGGAAGAGGACCAGTAACACCGACTACGACGACCAACACCTCCAACAGCCCAGCAGACAACAACAGCCTCAACAGCCGAGCAGACAACAACAGCCTCAACAGCCCAGCAGACAACAACAGCCTCAACAGCCGAGCAGACAACAACAGCCTCAACAGTCGACAAACTGAGAGAGACCCCTGGAGAACCAGGGGAGGAATAGTGACAACAACAGACTGAGAGAGACCCCTGGAGAACCAGGGGAAGGAATAGTGACAACAGACTGAGAGACCCCCCTGGAGAACCAGGGGAGGAATAGTGACAACAACAGACTGAGAGAGACCCCTGGAGAACCAGGGGAAGGAATAGTGACAACAGACTGAGAGAGACCCCTGGAGAACCAGGGGAGGAATAGTGACAACAACAGACTGAGAGAGACCCCTGGAGAACCAGGGGAAGGAATAGTGACAACAACAGACTGAGAGAGACCCCTGGAGAACCAGGGGAGAAATAGTGACAACAACAGACTGAGAGAGACCCCTGGAGAACCAGGGGAAGGAATAGTGACAACAGACTGAGAGACCCCCCTGGAGAACCAGGGGAGGAATAGTGACAACAACAGACTGAGAGAGACCCCTGGAGAACCAAGGGAAGGAATAGTGACAACAGACTGAGAGAGACCCCTGGAGAACCAGGGGAGGAATAGTGACAACAACAGACTGAGAGAGACCCCTGGAGAACCAGGGGAAGGAATAGTGACAACAACAGACTGAGAGAGACCCCTGGAGAACCAGGGGAGGAATAGTGACAACAACAGACTGAGAGAGACCCCTGGAGAACCAGGGGAAGGAATAGTGACAACAGACTGAGAGAGACCCCTGGAGAACCAGGGGAGGAATAGTGACAACAACAGACTGAGAGAGACCCCTGGAGAACCAGGGGAAGGAATAGTGACAACAGACTGAGAGAGACCCCTGGAGAACCAGGGGAGGAATAGTGACAACAACAGACTGAGAGAGACCCCTGGAGAACCAGGGGAAGGAATAGTGACAACAGACTGAGAGAGACCCCTGGAGAACCAGGGGAGGAATAGTGACAACAACAGACTGAGAGAGACCCCTGGAGAACCAGGGGAAGGAATAGTGACAACAACAGAGAAGGTAACAGGGACCAACATCGTAAACCTTTTTTTTCAGATCCAAAAACAGAGAATGGAGTAGGAAGAGAAACTTAGACGATCCAGAGGGCCACTGGCGTCCAGACGACGACGACGACGCTGGAGGAGGACGGAGTACCAACCCCAGAGATAGTAACCAGCCGCCAAGAGTAAGACGACCCGACGGGAGGACGACCTGCCGAGACGGCGATGGACAAAACAGAACTAGCCCATACAGTTGTCTCAGAAGTTGACCTGACGGCCCAAGAAAGATTAATGCTCAGAAAAGGACTCACCTTTGTCGCAGAACACCAACACGATGAGAACGGCAAACAGCAATAAACGACTCTCTCAATGATTTAGAAGCCAAAATTAATGTCTCCTGGTTGAAAGTGACGAGAGAGCTTAAGACAAACCTACTAGGTTTACCAAAACACAATACTAACATGCTCTTTCACTTTCCTACAGGTATGTGCACGCAAAAAACCCACCTGCACATCCAGAATGTGTGCAGGTGTGTGTGCTTGGCCTACACCCAAAGATAGAGGAAGTGAGGACCAACCTGCTCTCAGCTGTCCAAGAGAGACACAAGCCAAATATGACAGTAGAGGAAAAAGCCGGCGTAAAGAACCTGCAAAACAGGGCTGACATAGTCATCAAACCAGCGGACAAAGGAGCAATGGTTGTAATATGAAAAACAGAGAATTACAGGAAGGAAATGATACGGCAACTGTTGGACAGGGGAACATACCAGCCAGTCCAGAACCAGTCCGTGGCCCTTAAGAATACACAGATCAGGAGTAAGACCCTTGGTCGTAAAGTCCTACAGAAATGAAGACTCACGGACGGGACGCCAGGGAGGTCTACTCTGAGCGGAGATAAGAGATATTTTTCTTAACTTCCCGTCGAAAGTCTCGGCTCTATACATCCTCGGGAATATCTTTAAAGAAAGGTTAGAAGCAACGCGCTCATGGCTAGGCCGGCCAGTAGTGAGTGGCTGCCAAGTACCAACAAAACCTGTTGTCCTCAGGTGTTCAGCTCTACTCACACCACTATTGAAACTTCTCCCGGAACGACTGAAGGATACTACGGACTTCCTCATACGCCTGCGGAACTATAATGACCTTCTGCCACATGTCTATTTTCGCTTGATGTAGTATCCTTGTACCCAAGTAACCCACAACGAGAGTAGCGACGTTTTTGACATAAACAAACCCAAGATCCAGCACGAGCTTAAGGAGGCAGGTGTCTGAAGGTCCCCGTCCAAAGAGCTCCTACAAGAGGCAATACTACAGGTCATGAGGGACACCATCATGACTTCCAACGGGAAAACCTACAGACAGATTAAAGGAACGGCGATTGGAAATATGGAAAAATAATAATATGGAAAATATTGACTTGGTAAAAATTTTATCTTAATTATGATGAGTTTGAAAAACTTTTTGATAAAAGTAAAAATACTAACTTAGTTAATAATAACGGGGATGAGTTGTGTACTTTACTGATACTGATCTATATTGTGCTACCAGAGCATAATGTAAGGGAGCTGAAAATCTAATGTTGGATCTAAGAAATTGTTTGTAAAGTACAGATAGGTAAGTTCACCTAGATGAGTGGCACACACGCTCTCCCACACTTCTCTCACGCTCACTCAGAAATAGTTAGCAAATATTTGAACTACTCCAACTAACGTAAAATCCACACTTAACATGGAGTACAAACAGTCAATCTTTAAAGCTTAAATAGCAATGATGGAAGATACAGAACAATAGAAAGAAGAAGGTATCTCGCTGATACTTCACGTTGGTGTAGTTTATTCTCTGTGTACAGATCAATAAACTTGGTAACATTATAAGACATAAACACAAAGATGCCTATAAGTATTTAGTGTTCGCGTGATGCGTAAAGACCAGCGGTAGTTGTTATGATACGAAACAGTTGTAGGATGAAGTAGACTAGAGAAAGATTTCTTCAGTTCTTTGATACTATGTAAAACAGCAAAGATCCTGAAAGATTGAGTTGGTAAGATT
Organism: Procambarus clarkii; assembly: GCF_040958095.1. Lineage (NCBI taxonomy): Eukaryota > Metazoa > Arthropoda > Malacostraca > Decapoda > Cambaridae > Procambarus > Procambarus clarkii. The sequence goes on along the minus strand of NC_091195.1, from coordinate 1,796,315 downwards.
TGTAACTCATAGAACACAAATTAAAGTTGAACTAATACATGGTCACAATTGACTTAAAGTTTGATGTAAAGTCATATAGATTTGTTTGAATCATTTTGTTAGAGTAAACTAAAAGATAACTTAGTTATTTCGCAGTAAGATGACATAGTAAAATATTGTTAATAATAATAGTAAGTATCGAGGTTAACGTATGGGAAGAGTGAGTAACACTTTGATTTGAAAACGTAACATGCAACACCCAGGAAAAGAATGAAGAGTGACGAGATTGTCAGGAATTTGAATGGAATGTATAGTTAGGCCTAGGGATGAGGGTCAAAGGCCATCAACGCTCATCTACTCACCTACTCTCGCTCTCATCACACATGCTCACACTCATCGCACACACACACACACACACTTTTTTTGGACTGTCGGAAAGCCTTTGACACAGTACCCCATAAAAGGTTGATGCATAAGCTGGAGAAACAGGCAGGAGTAACTGGTAGGGCGCTACAGTGGATAAGGGAGTACCTAAGCAATAGGAAGCAGAGAGTTATAGTGAAGGGTGAGACCTCAAAATGGCGTGAAGTCACCAGTGGAGTCCCACAGGGCTCTGTGCTTGGACCTATCCTGTCTCTGATATACGTAAATGATCTCCCAGAGGGTATAGACTCATTCCTCTCTATGTTTGCTGACGACGCCAAAATTATGAGAAGGACTAAGACAGAGGAGGACAGCTTGAGGCTTTAAGAAGACCTGGACAAGCTGCGGGAATGGTTGAAGGGCTGTTAGAGTTTAACCCAAGCAAATGTAATGTAATGAAGATAGGGGTAGGAAGCAGGAGACCAGATACAAGGTATCACTAGGGAGATGAAATACTTCAAGAATCAGAGAGAGAGAAAGACCTGGGGGTTGATATCACGCCAGACCTGTCCCCTGAAGCTCATATCAAGAGGATAGCATCAGCAGCATATGCCAGGTTGGCTAACATAAGAACGGCCTTTAGAAACTTGTGTAAGGAATCTTTCAGAACATTATATACCACATATGTCAGACCAATCCTGGAGTATGCGGCTCCAGCATGGAGTCCGTATCTAGTCAAACATAAGACTAAACTGGAAAAGGTTCAAAGGTTTGCCACCAGACTAGTACCCGAGCTGAGAGGTATGAGCTACGAGGAGAGACTACGGGAATTGAACCTTACTTCGTTGGAAGACAGAAGAGTTAGGGGGGACATGATCACCACATTCAATATTCTCAAGGGAATCGACAGGGTTGATAAAGACAGGCTATTGAACACAAGGGGCACAGGCACTAGGGGACACAGGTGGAAACCGAGTGTCCGAATGAGCCTCAGAGATATTAGAAAGAACTTTTTTAGTGTCAGAGTAGTTGACAAAATTGAATGCATTAGGAAGTAATGTGGTGGAGGCTGACTCCATACACAGTTTCAAGTTTAGATATGATAGAGCCCAATAAACTCAGGAACCTGTACACCTGTTAATTGATGGTTGAGAGGCGAGACCAAAGAGCCAGAGCTCAACCCTCGCAAGCACAACTAGGTGAGTACACACCCACACTCGAGGAGGGGTACTGAAAACAAATGGCTGGCATTCCGTAAGGGTAACTATGAGGAGATAAGAAGACTCCTAACAGATATAACATGGGATACAGAGCTCAGGGGAAAGACGGCCCAAGACATGATGGACTACGTCACGCAGAAATGCAAGGAGGCAGCAAACAAGTTTGTCCCAGTCCAAAAGGAAGACAACGAAATGAAGACGAGAAACCCATGGTTTAATCAGAGATGTAGGCTAGCTAAGCAGCAAAGTGAAAGGGTATGGAGAAACTATAGGAATAGCAGGACACTTGAGAGCAGAGAAAGATACCAGGGGGTCAGGAATGAATATGTCAGGATGAGAAGAGAGGCAGAAAGACAATACGAAAATGACATCGCGAGCAAGGTAAAGTCTTAACCTAAATTGCTGCACAGCCACATCAGGAGATAAACAGCAGTAAAGGAACAGGTAATGAAATTAAGGATAGGGGAACAAGGATTCACTACAAACGATAAGGAGGTGTGTAAGGAACTGCATAAGAAATTCCAGGAGGTCTTCACCTTGGAGCAAGGAGAAATTCCAGAGATAAGAGAGGGAATTGTTAACCAGGAACCACTGGAAGAATTTGAGATTACCAGTGAGGAAGTAAGGAAGCTGTTACTAGAGTTGGATGTGACAAAGACTATAGGCCCAGATGGAATTTCCCCTTGGATACTAAAGGAAGGAGTAGAAGCACTGTGCTTACCCATTTGGAAAGTAGCTAATGTGGTCCCGATATATAGGAAAGGGGATAGACAGGAGGTACTGAACTACAGGCCAGTGTCCCTAACCTGCATACCATGTAAGCTGATGGAAAAGATTGTGTGAATTGGAACTATCTGGAGCATTTTTATATTGGAACATCTGGAGCGAAGGAACTTTGTAACACAGCATGAACATGGGTTCAGGGATGGTAAGTCCTGCCTCACACGGTTAATTGAATTCTACGACCAGGCAACAAAGAGAGGGATGGGCAGACTGCTAATTTTTGGATTGCCAGAAAGCCTTTGATACAGTATCACACAAGAGGCTAGTGATAAAGCTGGAGATGCAGGCTGGAGTGAAAGGGAAAATACTCCATTGGATAAGGGAGTGCCTAAGCAACAGATGACAACGAGTCACTGTGAGAGGTGAGGTCTCAGATTGGCGAGACCTCACAAGTGGAGTCCCGCAGGGGTCAGTCCTTGGACCTATACTGTTTCTGATATATGTAAATAATCTCCCGGAGGGTATAAACTCGTTTCTCTCAATGTTTGCTGATGACAGAGGAGGATAGTAGGAGGCAACAAGATGACCTGGACAGATTGAATGAATGGTACAACAAATGGCTGCTCAAGTTCAACCCAAGTAAATGCAAAGTAATGAAACTAGGCGGCGGAAACAGAAGACCAGACACAGGGTACAGAATGGGAGATAAGGTACTTCATGAAACAGACAGAAAGAAAGATCTAGGGGGTTGATATCACACCAAACCTGCCTCTTGAAGCCCACATAAAAAGAATTGTCTGTGGTATATGCGAGACTGGCTAACATCAAAACAGCATTCAGGAACCTGTGTAAGGAATCATTCAGAATCTTGTATACCACATATGTAAGACCAATCCTGGAGTATGCGGCCCCAGCATGGAGCCCGTACCTTGTCAAGCACAAGACGAAGCTGGAAAAAGTTCAGAGGTATGCCACTAGACTAGTCCCATAGCTAAGAGGCATGAGGTACGAGGAAAGGCTGCGAGAGATGCACCTTAGGACACTGGAAGAAAGAGGAGTAAGGGGAGACATGATCACAACCTACAAAATCCTCAGGGGTATTGACAGGGTAGACAAGGATAAACTATTCAAAACTGGTGGTGCGCGAACAAGGGGACACAGGTGGAAACTGAGTACCCAAATGAGTCACAGGGACGTTACAAAGAACTTTTTCAGTGTCAGTAGTTAATAGATGGAATGCATTAGGCCGTGATGTGGTGGAGGCTGACGCCATACACAGTTTTAAATGTAGATATGATAGAGCCCAGTAGGCTCAGGAATCTGTACACCAGTAGATTGACGGTTAGGAGGCGGGACCAAAGAGCCAGAGCTCAATCCCCGCAAGCACAATTAGGTTAGTACAATTAGGTGAGTACATCTGTATCATTGACAAGTGTAATAGTCAAACTATTGGAAAAAATAATTAAAACTAAATGGGTAGAACACCCGGAGAAAAACTTTATAATATCAGATAGACAGTTTGGTTTTCGATCGGGAAGATCCCGTGTATCGAATTTACTCAGTTTCTTTGATCGAGCCACGGAGATTTTACAGGAAAGAGATTGTTGGGTTGAAGGCATCCATCTGGACCTAAAATCAGGCCTTCAACAGAGTTCCACATAAGAGGTTGTTCTGGAAACTGGAACACATTGGAGGGGGCGACAGCTAAGCTGCTAACATGGATGAAAAATTTTCTGACTGGTAAAAAAATGAGGGCAGTAATAAGAGGAAGTGTATCGGACTGGAGAAATGTCACAAGCGGAGTACCACAGGGTTCAGTTCTTGCACCGGTAATGTTCATTGTCTAATGTTAAGTATATGGAACACCACTTGGCAAATGGAATTTAATGTAAATAAATGACATGCGATGGAATGTGGAATAGAACATAGACCCCACACAACCTATAAATTATGTGGAAAATCTTTAAACACTTCTGATAAAGAAATCTAGGGGTGGTTCTAGAAAGAAGACTATCACCTGAGGACCTCATAAAGAACATTGTGCGAGGAGCCTATGCCACGCTTTCTATCTTCAGAATTGCTTTTAAATACATGGATAGCAAAATACTAAAGAAATAGTTCAGGACTTTTGCTAGGCCAAAGCTAGAATATGCAGCGGTTGTGTTGTGCCCCATATCTTAAGAAGCACATCAACAAACTAGAAAAGGTGCAAAGACATGCTAATAAATGGCTCCTAGAACTGAAGGGCAAAAGCTACGAGGAGAGGTTAGAGGCATTAAATATGCCAAAAACCTGAAGATAGACGAAAAAGAGGAGATATGATCACTACATACAAAATAGTAAAAAAATGATTGGGAAGATTTCCCAAGACCTGGAACTTCAAGAACATGAGGTCATAGATTTAAACTAACTAAACAAAGATGCCGAAGAAATATAAGAAATTCACTTTTACAAACAAAGTGGTAGACGATTGGAACAAATTAGGTGAGGTGGTGGAGGCCAAAACCATCAGTAGTTTCATAGCGTTACATGACAAAGAGTGCTGGGAAGACGGGACAACACGAGCGTAGCTCATCCTGTAACTACACTTAGGTAATTACACACAAACACACACACACACACACGTGTCCACCCGTGTCCCACTAGGGGACACAGGTGGAAAGTGAGTGCCCAAATGAGCCACAGAAATATTAGAAAGAACTTTTATAATGTCAGTGTGGTTGACAAATGAAATGCATTAGGAAGTGATGTGGTGGAGGTTGACTCCATACACAGTTTCAAGTGTAGATATGATAGAGCCCAATAGGCTCAGGAACCTGTACACCTGTTGATCGACGGTTGAGAGACAGGACCAAACAGCCACAGCTCAACCCCCGCAAGCACAATTAGGCGAGTACACAAACACATACACACACACAGAAGCAGAGAGACAGTATGAAAATGACATCGCATGTAAAGCCAAGACTCAACCAAAACTGCTCCACAGCCACATCAGGAGGAAAACAGCAGTAAAGGAACAATTGATGAAACAGAAAAGGGGAGAACAGATATACAGAGAATGACAAGAAGGAGAGTGAAAAAACTCAGATTCCAGGAGGTCTTTACAATAGAACAAGGAGAAGTCCCTGCAATAAATGAGGAGGCAAACCAAGCAACCTTGGAGAAATTTGACTTCACTTGTGATGAGGTCAAAAGGAATCTGTTGGAGTTGAATGTGACAAAGGCTGTTGGGCCCGACAGAATCTCACCGTGGATATGAAAAGAAGGTGCAGAGGCACTAAGTGTGCCACTCTCAATGATGTATAACAGGTCACGCAAAACAGGAGACCTACCGGAAAGCTGGAAGACAGCTAATGTAGTCCCAATATACAAAAAGGGTAACAGGCAAAAGGCGCTGAACTACAGGCCAGTTTCCCTAACTTGTATACTATGCAAGATGGTGGAGAATATCGTGAGAGAAATAAGGCTTGTAGAGCATCTGCAGGGAAATAGCTTTGTAACACACCACCAGCAAGGGTTCAGATATGGTAAACATACCTCACAAGTTTAATAGTGTTACAGTCATTACAGACCAGTAACCGGATTCTTGATGGATGAACCTTATTCGTTGTATCCGACCCCAAGTCGGTAGTTGCTTTCAAGGAATTGGCCAGATAATGCAATGGATTAATAAGGGAGAGATGAACAAAACAATATTCCCTTCACCAATATATTTACCATCACCATAAATAGATATATAAAAATGGAACATTATTATACTTATGTACAAGTGTCGCTTTCACACAGGACACTCAAAACGCACACAGTGTAGAATTCGCCAATTCCAGTGTTCCACTGCACTCAGTACCTTTTCCAACCATACTGGGAAACACTGGCGCGTTCACCTTTCCCGTGGGCCAGCGTACTGACAGTATCACGAGGTGCCAATACCCCATGACCACTCTCCAACCACTTGCTGGCAGAGAACCTCAGCCACACGCTGATTGGGGCCACAACACAATTGATACAGGGGTAGCGAACTCCTGGCAGAAGCCTCTAGCGACCGGCTAGCAGCACTTCCCAACAGGCACCTCACTGACGCCCGTTTCTCCCCTAAGCCAGTCCCGGGATACGCCGATCTCTTCCAATACTACTTCAACAGCGGTCAACACACTGCTTCAGATCGGCGGCGGCTTACTTAGTCGTCTTGCAGGACTAAGTCGGGAGTACGTAGGCTGCCCAAGGTAAACTGCCATCCTCAGTGCGATTGCTGCTTCACGTCATCTCTGTGGACACAAACACGTCATCAGTTATATGGATGATCCTGGTGAAACCAAGAAGTAACACTTCCTCACTAGGGACTTGACATTGTGCTCTGTAGCACAACAGATGGCGCTGATCTTGAGCCGCCACCTCACCAGAGGTCATCGACAACGACCTCTCTTGCTAGCCAGAGCAGGAAACCAGAGCCGTTTGCCACTATCATGCCACCACCAATGGATGGCATTGTCTATGTAGCGTCTAATTCTAGAGGAGTTTGAGTACAGACCCATAGATGGCACTGGAATTATCAGGCCATACTCAGACGGTGCTGACGAGTCCGTAACAAATAGAATTATATGACCAAGCGAGACAAATTAGGCAAGAAAGAGAAGGGTGGGAAGACTGCATTTTCTTGGACTGTCAGAAAGCCTTTGACACAGTACCTCACAAAAAGCTGTTACAAATGTTGGAGCAACAGGCAGGAGTAAAAGGTAAGGTGCGCCAGTGGATAAGGGAGTATCTAAGCAACAGGAAACAGCGAGTAACTGTGAGAGGGGGGCGGGGGGGGGGGGGGACATCAGAGTGGCGAGATGTCACCAGCGGGGTTCCACGGGGCTCAGTACTTGGACCCATCCGGTTTCTAATATATGTAAACGACCTTCCAGAGGGTATAGACTCATTCCTCTCAATGTTTGCTGATGATGCAAAAATTATGAGAAGAATCAAGACAGATGAAGATAGACAGACTATAGGACGACCTGGACAAACTGGCCGAATGGTCTATAAAATGGCTACTAAAGTTCAACACAGGAAAATAAAGGTAATGAAATTAGGCGAAGAGAGCAGAAGGCTGGACACAATGTACCATCTGGGAGGTGAAATCCTGCAAGAGTAAAAGTGAGAGAAAGATATAGGGGTTGATATCACACCGAACCTGTCCCCAAAGGCCCATATCAAAAGGATATCATCATCGGCATATGCTAGACTGGCCAACATAAGAACTTCCTTTAGAAACTTATGCAAGGAATCGTTCAGGATCTTGTATACCACTTATGTAAGACCAATCTTGGAGTTTGCAGCTCCAGCCTGGAGTCCATACCTAGTTAAGCACAAGACAAAGTTAGATAAGATGCAGAGGAATGCCATCAGACTGGTCCCAGAACTGAGGGGTATGAGCTACGAGGAAAGGCTAAGGGAGCTAAACCTCACGTCCCTGGAAAACAGAAGAGTAAGGGGAGACCTGACAACCACCTACAAAATTCTCAGGGGAATTGACAGGGTGGACAAAGATAAACTCTTCAGCACGGGTGGAACATGAACAAGAGGACACAAGTGGTAACCTAGTACCCAAATGAGAAAAAAAAGAGACATTAGAAAGAATTTTTTCAGTGTCAGAGTTGTTAACAAATGGAATGCATTAAGTACTGATATGGTGGAAGCTGACTCCATACACAGTTTCAAATGTAGATATGATAGAGCCCAGTAGGCTCAGGAATCTGTATACCAGTTGATTGACAGTTGAGAGGCGAGACCAAAGATCCACAGCTCAACCCCCGCAAGCACAACTAGGTAAGTTCACACACACTAATCTCATACTTGTTCACACTCATCACTTTCATCACACTTTCACCACATTCTGAAATTACGTTAGTAAGAAATAATAAGGAAATGCAAAATTTGAAAATACAAAAACCTTTATTACGTCCAAAATATAATGATCTAAATTAAAATTGCTTTGACAGAAAGCTATTTTACTACACCCAAAATATGATGATTTAAATTAAATTTCTACGACAAAAAGCTTTACTACGGCCAAAAATACAAGTAATCCATTAAATGTAAGTTGCCCAGTACAACCAGCCCAATACATCTAAGTGGGGTCATCCACTCCAGAGACTGGACCTCATTGGTCATTAATCCTTGTTAGTGATACCCATGGTGCTATCACTAGGCGGTAAAACATCTGCTTGATACCTGCTTGACGGGGTCCTGGGAGTTCTTCTACTTCCCTAGCTATGGTTGTTCCGGCACAATACGGGCTCACCATAGCCTGTGCTACTTGGAACTATTTGTTCCAGGTAGCGAATCTTTAACAACAAAAAACTGTTCTGGCAATATTTCTTATACTTGCTGGGAGGACGTTGAACAACCGTGGACCTCTGATGTTCATACAGTGTTCTCTGATTATGCCTATAGCACCTCTGCTCTTCACTGATTCAATTGTGTATTTTCTTCCATATCGTTCACTCCAGTATGTTGTTATTTTAATGTGTAGATTTGGGACTCGGCCCTCCAGTATCTTCCAGGTGTATATTATTTTATATCTCTTTCGTATGCTCTCTAGCAAATACATTTGGAGAACTTTGAGACGATCACAATAATTTACGTGCTTTATCGCGTCTAAGACAGAAAGCTTTACTACGACCAAAAATAGATGGTTAGATGGTTTCATCAAAGGTTTCCCAAAACCAAAATTCCCCAAATCATCTAAAGGTTCTCCAAAACATCTATGAATAAGTACACAAGAATAAATGGGACTTTACTACAAGCAAAATATGATTGTTTAAAACAAGTAAGACTGGGGCTCAAGAGCTAGAGTCTAAAAATATAGATGAGCTTCACACGACGAATACCCCAAGCTGAGACTCACGCACTTGGCCCCGGCTCGCGCGCACTTCTTCACGTTAAGCTACGCCCATCCGTCTGTCATCCATCTCAGCCGATGGCAGGAGCCCCTCGTAGTCTCCTTTTTCCCTACTACTCCCCCACGCTCAGCTCCCACCCAGGACCAGCTAGGGGTGGTACCTCCCCCACGCTCAGCTCCCACCCAGGACCAGCTAGGGGTGGTGCCTCCCACACGCTCAATTTCTAGTGGTAGTAGAAAATGAAGCATAAAACGTGTACCCTCGTGATAGACGCAATGCAGCGTCCGTAGACTAGCGTTCAGAAATTACAGCAATGTGTAATATGTATTACAGCTTGAAACTTCAGGGGGTGAAAAATCCAGTTTTAGTGTCTCGTGGTACAATTGGGAGCTGTGGTCAGGAGGGCCCGGCTCAGGCCAACGGTTTGTGTAACCAGAGATCTAGCCGGATGACGTCATGGCTTAGCACCTCCCCTGAACCATGGTTGTGATTGGTTCAGCCAGCATGGCTTGCCAAAGGATTGGCTAGTTTCAAAGAACATAGAAGTACTGAGGGAGCAGCCTGGAAGCCAGCGGCCCACGTTGTCCCCAGCATTCTGAAGTTGTCGCTCGTCCGTGTAGGACGTGAAAGATTTGTACTACCGACCATATAGTCAACGCGACGTTAATCCATATCTCGTTATTGCCAGTTTCATCTCGCGCGGCCGCCGACAGAATCCGGAGTCGTGAAGGTTGAAATTAACAATATACGAGTGATAAGACTTAAGTCTTATCTTAAAACTGCCTAGTCAAGAGGAAATACCTTTGATAAAGTGACACTGTGCCAGGTTATCTGTAAGTTATTGTAACAGAGTGACACTGTGCCAGGTTATCTGTAAGTTACTGTAATAGAGTGACACTGTGTCAGTTTATCTGTAAGTTATTGTAATAGAGTGACACTGTGCCAGGTTATCTGTAAGTTGAACTCGGGACCCCCCAAGGCGGAGTCTTAAGCCCTACACTATTCAATGTACTTATGAACGCCATTGCAAATATTGATTTTCCGGAAGGAACACAACAAGTGGGATATGCAGATGATGTCCTAATACAAGCTCCCACCTTGGGAAAAATTGAACAGTCCATTGAACTCCTCGGAAGGAAATGTATTGAGCTCGGTTTCACTCTCTCCACAAACAAGACGAAGGCATACTCCCATCACAAGCGGAGAGCAAATGAAGAACTGCAAATTAATGGTGTAACACTTGAATGGGTTGACCACTACCGGTACCTTGGCGTCACTGTCGGCTCTAACAAGGGAAAGAAAGAGGAGCTCAATCAACTCATAGGAACATGCAAAAGTCGACTCAGGGCACTGAAAGCTATGACCTGGAATGGACATGGAGCCTCTATTGCCGTGCTCAAAATGATGTACACAGCCTATGTGCGCTCCGTCATAGACTATGCCGCACCAGTACTGTGCACCTACTCCCAAAGCGATATGAAAAGGCTTGAAAGCATTCAAAATGAAGCCATGACAATCATTCTTGGAGTCCCAAGAACTGCCAAAACGTCTAATCTACGAGAGGAGTTGTCCCTTCCCAGTATTAAAAGCAGAATTCAGGAGCTGAATGCTAAGCTTGCAATTAGGATAGCCAGAGATCCCCATTACAATGATATTGCCAAGAAAAAACTGAGCTCTGTGCTACTTTCAGGGGGAAACAGGAGAAGCAAAAAATGGCATCACAGAGCAGTCTGCTACCTTGAAGAGCTTCACCTGCTTGAGCAAGCCCGTGAGCTCCTGCCTGTAGAGAGGTTACCTCCCTGGGAGGATGACTCATGCAAGATCATCATCAATGAAATGGCAATGAAAAAATCCAACATGATACCACAAGAAATGAGGCACAAGTATCTCGAGGACATTTATAAAGAAGCCGGAGATGAACTAGATCAAATCTACACTGACGGGTCATCTAATCCTATCAATGGCAGGGCTGGTACAGCATACACGGTAATCAAGGATAATACCTTCCAACGCAGAAATGAAGAAAAAGCACGTATTGAGAACTATGCCTCTTCAACGCAAGCAGAGCTAACTGCCATTGTTATGGCGTTAAGGTTTCTTGAACGGAACACTAATGGTGCAGTGATTTGCACCGATTCAAAAGCAGCACTGCAAAGCCTAAGTAAAAATCAGGCAGAAAATCTTGCAATAGTCGCTGAAATCAAGAGAGCTGTGAGAGTACTTACCAATCAGGGAAGAGTCATCAAGTTTCTGTGGATCCCCTCCCATGTTGGAATATGTGGGAATGAACGAGCAGATGTGCTGGCTGCTGAAGGCGCTGAAGGAGACCATATTGAATACTTCATACCCAAGACTCAACTACAAATTAGAGGTATTATCAGGCAACATCACCGTGACAAGGTAACTGAGGAAAGGAGGATAGAAGCACAAACCAGTGAATCTGTACGATGGTACAACATGGTTGCAGCTGGCAATCCCAATCAGTATGGCCGAAGAGGAGGACGACGAGTGAGAGAATCTGTAATAGCGAGAATCCGTCTTGGATACAAATATCCATGGAGATTTGGAATGGAAACAACAGTTGATCAGCGAAGTTGCAGAATCTGTGGTGAGAGTGATGGACACCGCCTTGACCACTATCTACGTGAATGTGAACACCTGAGAGACATTAGGAATAACTGTAGAATAATAAACCCCACATTGTTTGAGTTAGGAAAACACTATTTGTCAAATATTGATACTGTTCTTAAAAGATTTCCACATTTTGCACCCGCAAGATAACGTAAGCTTTTAAGGGTTGATAAATGTTAATCTTCTTGTTTGAGGAGCTGTTCACTTGAGACAGTTAAGCAAGTCCCAGCTGTGTCTGGGTACAAGTGACAGGATGAACAACCCAGCGGGTTTTCTTCCTATTGGGGAGTGTTGTACATTCTGCTATGGCGGTATGTTCACTCACAAGACTAGTGGCGCTGCCCAATAAACTCGCCCCTCGGGGCAAAATTTAAAAATTTTGTAATAGAGTGACACTGTGCCAGGTTATCTGTAAGTTATTGTAATAGAGTGACACTGTGTCAGGTTATCTGTAAGTTATTGTAATAGAGTGACACTGTGCCGGGTTATCTGTAAGTTATTGTAATAGAGTGACACTGTGCCAGGTTATCTGTAAGGTATTGTAATAGAGTGACACTGTGCCAGGTTATCTGTAAGGTATTGTAATAGAGTGACACTGTGCCAGGTTATCTGTAAGTTATTGTAATAGAGTGACACTGTGCCAGGTTATCTGTAAGTTATTGTAATAGAGTGACACTGTGCCAGGTTATCTGTAAGTTATTGTAATAGAGTGACACTGTGCCAGGTTATCTGTAAGTTATTGTAATAGAGTGACACTGTGCCAGGTTATATGTAAGTTATTGTAATAGAGTGACACTGTGCCAGGTTATCTGTAAGTTATTGTAATAGAGTGACACTGTGCCAGGTTATATGTAAGTTATTGTAATAGAGTGACACTGTGCCAGGTTATCTGTAAGTTATTGTAATAGAGTGACACTGTGCCAGGTCATGATGAAATATCAGTTGTAAAGTGGCACTGTGGCAGAACATCTAGAAATACCTGGGGTATGGGGTATGGGGTATTGCTGGCAGAGAACCTCAGCCACACGCTGATTGGGGCCACAACACAATTGATACAGGGGTAGCGAACTTCTGGCAGAAGCCTCTAGCTACCGGCTAGCAGCACTTCCCAACAGGCACTCCACTGACGCCCGTTTCTCCCCTAAGCCAGTCCTGGGATACGCCGATCTCTTCCAATACTACTTCAACAGCGGTCAACACACTGCTTCAGATCAGCGGCGGCTTACTTAGTCGTCTTGCAGGACTAAGTCGGGAGAACGTAGGCTGCCCAAGGTAAACTGCCATCCTCAGTGCGATTATTGCTTCACGTCATCTCTGTGGACACAAACACGTCATCAGTTATATGGATGATCCTGGTGAAACCAAGAAGTAACACTTCCTCACTAGGGACTTGACATTGTGCTCTGTAGCACAACAGATGGCGCTGATCTTGAGCCGCCACCTCACCAGAGGTCATCGACAACGACCTCTCTTGCTAGCCAGAGCAGGAAACCAGAGCCGTTTGCCACTATCATGTCACCACCAATGGATGGCATTGTCTATGTAGCGTCTAATTCTAGAGGAGTTTGAGTACAGACCCATAGATGGCACTGGAATTATCAGGCCATACTCAGACGGTGCTGACGAGTCCGTAACAAATAGAATTATATGACCAAGCAAAACAAGTTAGGCAAGAAAGAGAAGGGTGGGAAGACTGCATTTTCTTGGACTGTCAGAAAGCCTTTGACACAGTACCTCACAAAAAGCTGTTACAAATGTTGGAGCAACAGGCAGGAGTAAAAGGTAAGGTGCGCCAGTGGATAAGGGAGTATCTAAGCAACAGGAAACAGCGAGTAACTGTGAGGGAGGGGGGGGGGAGACATCAGAGTGGCGAGATGTCACCAGCGGGGTTCCACGGGTCTCTGTACTTAGACCCGTCCGGTTTCTAATATATGTAAACGACCTTCCAGAGGGTATAGACTCATTCCTCTCAATATTTGCTGATGGTGCAAAAATTATGAGAAGAATCAAGACAGATGAAGGTAGACAGAGTACAGGACGACCTGGACAAACTGGCCGAATGGTCTATAAAATGGCTACTAAAGTTCAACACAGGAAAGTGTAAAGTAATGAAATTAGGCGAAGAGAGCAGAAGGCTGGACACAATGTACCATCTGGGAGGTGAAATCCTGCAAGAGTAAAAGTGAGAGAAAGATATAGGGGTTGATATCACACCGAACCTGTCCCCAAAGGCCCACATCAAAAGGATATCATCATCGGCATATGCTAGACTGGCCAACATAAGAACTTCCTTTAGAAACTTATGCAAGGAATCGTTCAGGATCTTGTATACCACTTATGTAAGACCAATCATGGAGTTTGCAGCTCCAGCCTGGAGTCCATACCTAGTTAAACACAAGACAAAGTTAGATAAGATGCAGAGGAATGCCATCAGACTGGTCCCAGAACTGAGGGGTATGAGCTACGAGGAAAGGCTAAGGGAGCTAAACCTCACGTCCCTGGAAAACAGAAGAGTAAGAGGAGACCTGACAACCACCTACAAAATTCTCAGGGGAATTGACAGGGTGGACAAAGACAAACTCTTTAGCATGGGTGGAACATGAACAAGGGGACACAAGTGGTAACCTAGTACCCAAATGAGAAAAAAAAGAGACATTAGAAAGAATTTTTCAGTGTCAGAGTAGTTAACAAATGGAATGCATTAAGTACTGATGTGGTGGAAGCTGACTCCATACACAGTTTCAAATGTAGATATGATAGAGCCCAGTAGGCTCAGGAATCTGTATGCCAGTTGATTGACAGTAGAGAGGCGAGACCAAAGAACCACAGCTCAACCCCCGCAAGCACAACTAGGTAAGTACACACACACTACTCTCACACTTGTTCACACTCATCACTTTCATCACACTTTCACCACATTCTGAAGTTACGTTAGTAAGAAATAATAAGGAAATGCAATATTTGAAAATACAAAAACCTTTATTACGTCCAAAATATAATGATTTAAATTAAAATTGCTATGACAGAAAGCCATTTTACTACACCCAAAATATGATGATTTAAATTAAAATTCTACGACAGAAAGCTTTACTACGGCCAAAAATACAAGTAATCCATTAAATGTAAGTTACCCAGTACAACCAGCCCAATACATCTAAGTAGGGTCATCCACTCCAGAGACTGGATCTTATTGGTCATTAATCCCTGTTAGTGATACCCATGGTGCTATGACTAGGCGGTGAAACATCTACTTGATACCTGCTAGACGGGGTCCTGGGAGTTCTTCTACTTCCCTAGCTATGGTTGTTCCGGCACAATACGGGCTCACTATAGCCTGTGCTACTTGGAACTATTTGTTCCAGGTAGCGAATCTTTAACAACAATCAACTGTTCCGGGAATATTTCTTATACTCGCTGTGAGGATGCTGAACAACCGTGGACCTCTGATGTTCATACAGTGTTCTCTGATTATGCCTATGGCACCCATGCTCTTCACTGATTCTAATGTGTATTTTCTTCCATATCGTTCACTCCAGTATGTGTTATTTTAATGTGTAGATTTGGGACTTGGCCCTCCAGTATCTTCCAGGTGTATATTATTTTATATCTCTTTCGTATGCTCTCTAGCAAGTACATTTGGAGAACTTTGAGACGATCACAATAATTTACGTGCTTTATCGCGTCTAAGACAGAAAGCTTTACTACGACCAAAAATAGATGGTTAGATGGTTTCATCAAAGGTTTCCCAAAACCAAAATTCCCCAAATCATCTAAGGTTCTCCAAAACATCTATGAATAAGTACACTAGAATAAATGGGACTTTACTACGAGCAAAATATGATTGTTTAAAACTAGTAAGACTGGGGCTCAAGAGCTAGAGTCTAAAAAAATAGATGAGCTCCACACGACGACTCCCCCAAGCTGAGACTCACGCACTTGGCCCCAGCTCGCGCACACTTCTTCACGTTAAGCTCACGCTCATCCGTCTGTCATCCATCTCAGCCGATGGCGGGAGCCCCTCGTAGTCTCCTTTTTCCCTACTACTTCCCCACGCTCAGCTCCCACCCAGGACCAGCTAGGGGTGGTGCCTCCCACATGCTCAATTTCTAGTGGTAGTAGAAAATGAAGCATAAAACGTGTACCCTCGTCATGGACGCAATGCAGCGTCCGTAGATTAGCGTTCAGAAATTACAGCAATGTGTAATATGTATTACAGCTTGAAACTCCAGGGGGTGAAAAATCCAGTTTTAGTGTCTCGTGGTACAATTGGGAGCTGTGGTCAGGAGGGCCCGGCCCAGGCCAACGGTTTGTGTAACCAGAGATCTAGCCGGATGACGTCATGGCTTAGCACCTCCCCTGAACCATGGTTGTGATTGGTTCAGCCAGCATGGCTTGCCACGGAATTGGCTAGTTTCAAAGAACATAGAAGTACTGAGGGAGCAGCCTGGAAGCCAGCGGCCCACGTTGTCCCCAGCATTCTGAAGTTGTCGCTCGTCCGTGTAGGACGTGAAAGATTTGTACTACCGACCATATAGTCAACGCGACGTTAATCCATATCTCGTTATTGCCAGTTTCATCTCGCGCGGCCGCCGACAGAATCCGGTGTCGTGAAGGTTGAAATTAACAATATACGAGTGATAAGACTTAAGTGTCTTATCTTAAAACTGCCTAGTCAAGAGGAAATAGCTTTGGTAAAGTGACACTGTGCCAGGTTATCTGTAAGTTATTGTAATAGAGTGACACTGTGCCAGGTTATCTGTAAGTTATTGTAATAGAGTGACACTGTGCCAGGTTATCTGTAAGTTATTGTAATAGAGTGACACTGTGCCAGGTTATATGTAAGTTATTGTAATAGAGTGACACTGTGCCAGGTTATCTGTAAGTTATTGTAATAGAGTGACACTGTGCCAGGTTATCTGTAAGTTATTGTAATAGAGTGACACTGTGCCAGGTTATCTGTAAGTTATTGTAATAGAGTGACACTGTGCCAGGTCATGATGAAATATCAGTTGTAAAGTGGCACTGTGGCAGAACATCTAGAAATACCTGGGGTAAAGTGGCACTATGCCAAGTCACAATGAAACATTTATGGTAAAGTGGCACTGTGTCAGGACATTAGCAAATAGCTGTGGTAGAGTGGCACTGTGCCAGAATATCAGGAAATAACTGTTGTCAAATAGTACTGTGCCAGGGCATCAAAAACAGACTATAATAAAGTAGCACTGTGCAAGGTCACCAGGTAGTAACTATTGTAAAGTGGCACTGTGCCTGAACTTCAGAAAATAGCTGTGATAAAGTGGCACTGTGCCAGTACATCAGAAAATAGATATTGTAAAGTGGCACTGTGCCAGGTCACCAGGAAGTAGCTGTACTCACCTAGTTGTGCTGACGGGGTTTGAACTCTGGCTTTTTGGTCCCGCCTCTCATCAGTCAATCATCTGGTGTACAGATTCCTGAGCCTACTGGGCTCTGTCATATCCACATTTGAAACTGTGTATGGAGTCAGCTTCCACCACATCACTGCCTAATGCATTCCACCTGTTAACTAATCTGACACTGACAAAGTTTTTTCTAACATCCCTGTGGCTCATTTGGGTATTCAGTTTCCACCTGTGTCCCCTTGTTCGCGTACCACCCGTGTTAAACAGTTTATCCTTATCTACCCCGTCAATTCCCCTGAGAATTTTGTAGGTAGTGATCATATCGTCGTGAGGCGCATTTTATGCAGCCTTTCCTCGTAACTCATGCCTCTTAGTTCTTGGGACTAGCCTAGAACATTTTCCAAAGTCAACTTGTGCTTGACAGGATACGGGCTCCATGCTGGAGCCGCATACTCCAGAATTGGTCTTACATATGTGGTATACAAGGTTCTGAATGATTCCTTACATAGGTTCCTGAAGGCAGTTCTGATGTTAGCCAGCCTCGCATACGCCACAGATGTTCTTTTTATGTGGGCTTCAGGAGATAGGTTTGGTGTGATATCAACTCCTAGATCTTTCTCTCTGTCCTTTTCATGAAGGACTTCATCTCCCATTCGGTATCCTGTGTCAGGCCTCCTGGTTTCCACCGCCTAGTTTCATCACCTTACATGTACTCGGGCTGAACTTTAGTAGCCATTTGTTGGATCATTCATTCAGTTTGTCTACGTCATCATGATTCCTTATAC
Source organism: Procambarus clarkii (assembly GCF_040958095.1). Classification (NCBI taxonomy): domain Eukaryota; kingdom Metazoa; phylum Arthropoda; class Malacostraca; order Decapoda; family Cambaridae; genus Procambarus; species Procambarus clarkii. Next base: position 1,778,346 of record NC_091195.1, on the reverse strand, counting down.
TATCTTCCTCCATCTTAATCATCCTTATACTTTTTGCATCATCAGCAAACAATGAGAGGAACGATTCTATATTCTTTGAGAGATCATTTCCATATATCAGAAACAGTATAGGTCCAAAGACTGATCCCTGTGGGACTTCACTGTTGACGCTGCGCCAGTCTGAGACCTCACCCCTCACAGTGACTCGCTGTCTCCTGCTGCTTAGGTACTCCCTTATCTAATGGAGTACTGCCCCTTTCACTCCTGCCTGCATCTCCAGCTTGTGCACTAATCTCTTGTGTGTTACTGTGTCAAAGGTCTTCTGGCAATCTAAAAATACGCAGTTAGCTCTCCTCTCTCTTTTTTGCCTGAATTTTGTTGCCTGGTCATAAAATTCAACTAATCCTGTGAGGCATGACTTGCCATCCCTGAACCTATGCTGAGGTTGTGTTACTAAGTTTCTTCGCTCCAGAGGTTCCACTATCTTTTTTTGCACAATCTTCTCCATCAACGTGCATGGTATGCAAGTTAGGGACACTGGCTTGTAGTTCAGGGTCTCCTATCAATCCCCTTTCTTGTATATAGGGACTACATTTGCCATATTCCAAATTTTTGGCAGTTCAACTGTTACCAGTGATTTGTTATACACCATGGAGAGTGGCTGGCACAGTGCTTCTGCTCCTTCCTTTAGTATCCATGGTGATATTCCATCTGGGCCAGTCACCTTTGTCACATCCATATCTAACAAAAGCTTCCTTACATCCACACTAGCAATCCCAAACTCCTGTAGTGGTGCCTGGTTAACTATTCCTTCTCTTATCACTGGAACTTTTCCTTGCTCTAATGTGAAGACCTCCTGGAATTAAATATTGAGTTCCTTGCAGACTTCCTTGTCATTTGTTGAGAATCTGTCTGTTCCAATCCTCAGTTTGTGGTAAGGTGACACTGCCACGACATCAGGAAATAGCTATGGTAAAGTAGCACAGTGCCATGTCACCAGGAAGTATCTGTGGTAAAATGGCACAGTGCCAAAGTAACAGGAAATAACGATAGTAAAGTGGCACTGTGGCAGGTCATCAAGAAAGAACTGTGGTAAAATAGCATGTAAAGTAGTAAAGTAGCACCCCATACCATCCCTGTACCCCCCCTTCCCCTTCTGTCTCCCCTCCCCTCTCTGTCCTACCTCCTCTATAACCCCATACTCTCCCTGTCCCCCCAATCACCCCATACCCTCCTTCGCTCCCCCTCCCCCATCATCCTCCCTGCCCGCCCTCCCCCTCACCCCATACCCTCCCTGTCCCCCGTTCCCTTGACCCCCCCCCCCCCTTGCCCCAGAAAACTCTAAGACCCGTTTAACCAACTCACAAATCCCGTCACCTATGGAATGATTTCCTCAATCAGTACAAGATCTTGTTTTCTTATAATAGTGTCTGTTCTGTGTTGATCTGTGTGGTGAACCAGTGGTGAACCAGTGGTGAACCTGTGGTGAACCAGTGGCGAACCTGTGGTGAACCAGTGGCGAACCTGTGGTGAACCTGTGGTGAACCAGTGGTGAACCATGTGGTGAACCTGTGGTGAACCAGTGATGAACCAGTGGTGAACCTGTGGTGAATCAGTGGTGAACCAGTGGTGAACCAGTGGTGAACCTGTAGTGAACCTGTGGTGAACCAGTGGTGAACCTGTGGTGAACCAGTGGTGAACCTGTGGCGAACCAGTGGCGAACCTGTGGTGAACCAGTGGTGAACCAGTGGTGAACCTGTGCTGAACCAGTGGTGAACCTGTGGTAAACCAGTGGTGAACCTGTGGTGAACCAGTGGTGAACCAGTGGTGAACCTGTGGTGAACCAGTGGTGAACCAGTGGTGAACCAGTGGCGAACCTGTGGTGAACCTGTGGTGAACCAGTGGCGAACCAGTGGTGAACCAGTGGCGAACCTGTGGTGAACCAGTGGTGAACCTGTGGTGAACCAGTGGTGAACTAGTGGTGAACCAGTGGTGAACTAGTGGTGAACCAGTGGTGAACCAGTGGCGAACCGTGGCGAACCCGTGGTCAACCAGTCATGAACCAGTGGTCAGTCAGTGGTGAACCAGTGGTCAGTCAGTGGTGAAACAGTGGTCAACCAGTAGTCAGTCAGTGGTGAAACAGTGGTCAGTCAGTGGTGAACCAGTGCTGAACCAGTGGTGAAACAGTGGTCAACCAGTGGTCAGTCAGTGGTGAAACAGTGGTCAACCAGTGATCAGTCTTCCAAATGGTCATGTCAGTGGTGAACCAGTGGTGAACCAGTGGCGAACCAGTGGTGAAACAGTGGTGAAACAGTGGTCAACCAGTGGTCAGTCAGTTGTGAACCAGTGCTGAACCAGTGGCGAACCTGTGGTCAAACAGTGGTCAGTCAGTGGTGAACCAGTGGTCAACCAGTGGTCAGTCAGTGGCGAACCAGTGGTCAACCAGTAGTCAACTCACCTTCTAAACACCTGACACAGGTATATGTGTCAGACAAGACACCCGACGTTGTATGCATGTATATCTGTGTAGTGTCACGACATAACACTCGTCAGTGAATGTGACCTTTACATACACCACACATTTAGTTGTTGATTTATTGTGCATGATTATTGCCCGAGTATTCTGTTTGGGACTCCTGTGACCCTTTGCACACCGGCATGATAGGTACCCCGTGTTAGTTATTGGCTGTCAATCATGTTAAGTTAGGTTTTTGTCCACGAGTGATAATATCCTTACTGAGGTCAATCTAAGGTAAATCAAGCACCCCTGTTATTAGTGGTTAAGTGTAAATAAACTACTATAAAGCATAATGCGGTGTTTCCGTTGAACCACTTCCAAATACTGCTAAATACTTTACTCTTACTTAAACTTTCAGCCCCAGGTGTCTTCAACACCGAGTTGCCTATTAGTCACTAAACTATAAATGTGATGAGGACCCCAGGAGTCCCTTAAATTGATGTAATTACATTGAGGAGATTCCCACGACCAGTGTGGATCAGGACCCGGTGAAGGCAGTCTGAGAGGAGACCAACAAGGACTCTTACTCGACCGTGCTTCCAGACCTTGTACGCTCGCCCTCGTATCTGATGGGTTCCGACAGCTTCGTGAAGCGTCTGCCATATACACATGTGTGACCTTGCACGCAATTGTAGTCATGAAAAGTAAAACCCCACAATGGTACTGGAGGTGGTGATGGTTGGGATGAGAGTGGTACTGGAGGTGGTGATGGCTGGGATGAGAGTGGTACTGGAGGTGGTGTTAGCTGGGATGAGAGTGGTACTGGAGGTGGTGTTAGCTGGGATGAGAGTGGTACTGGAGGTGGTGATGGTTGGGATGAGAGTGGTACGGGAGGTGGTGATGGTTGGGATGAGAGTGGTATTGGAGGTGGTGATGGTTGGGATGAGAGTGGTACTGGAGGTGGTGTTAGCTGGGATGAGAGTGGTACTGGAGGTGTTGATGGTTGGGGTGAGAGTGGTACTGGAGGTGGTGATGGTTGGGATGAGAGTGGTACTGGAGGTGGTGATGGTTGGGGTGAGAGTGGTACTGGAGGTGGTGATGGTTGGGAAGAGAGTGGTACTGGAGGTGGTGTTAGCTGGGATGAGAGTGGTACTGGAGGTGGTGATGGTTGGGATAAGAGTGGTACTGGAGGTGGTGATGGTTGGGATGAGAGTGGTACTGGAAGTGGTGTTAGCTGGGGTGAGAGTGGTACTGGAGGTGGTGTTAGCACGGAATGAGAGTGGTACTGGAGGTGGTGATGGTTGGGATGAGAGTGGTACTGGAGGTGGTGTTAGCTGGGATGAGAGTGGTACTGGAGGTGGTGATGGTTGGGGTGAGAGTGGTACTGGAGGTGGTGTTAGCTGGGATGAGAGTGGTACTGGAGGTGGTGTTAGCTGGGATGAGAGTGGTACTGGAGGTGGTGTTAGCTGGGATGAGAGTGGTACTGGAGGTGGCGATGGCTGGGATGAGAGTGGTACTGGAGGTGGTGTTAGCTGGGAAGAGAGTGGTACTGGAGGTGATGATGGTTGGGATGAGAGTGGTACTGGAGGTGGTGATGGCTGGGATGAGAGTGGTACTGGAGGTGGTGTTAGCTGGGATGAGAGTGGTACTGGAGGTGGTGATGGTTGGGATGAGAGTGGTGCTGGAGGTGGTGATGGCTGGGATGAGAGTGGTACTGGAGGTGGTGATGGTTGGGATGAGAGTGGTACTGGAGGTGGTGATGGCTGGAATGAGAGTGGTACTGGAGGTGGTGTTAGCTGGGATGAGAGTGGTACTGGAGGTGGTGATGGTTAGGATGAGAGTGGTACTGGAGGTGGTGATGGCGGGATGAGAGTGGTACTGGAGGTGGTGATAGTTGGGATAAGAGTGGTACTGGCGGTGGTGTTAGCTGGGTTGAGAGTGGTACTGGAGGTGGTGTTAGCTGGGGTGAGAGTGGTACTGGAAGTAGTGATGGGTGAGATGAGAGTGGTACTGGAGGTGGAGATGGTTGGGATGATAATGGTACTGGAGATGGTGTTAGCAGGGGTGAGAGTGGTACTGGAGGTGGTGTTAGCTGGGGTGAGAGTGGTACTGGAGGTGGTGTTAGCTGGGGTGAGAGTGGTACTGGAGGTGGTGTTAGCTGGGATGAGAGTGGTACTGGAGGTGGTGATGGTTGGGGTGAGAGTGGTACTGGAGGTGGTGATGGTTGGGATGAGAATGGTACTGGAGGTGGTGTTAGCTGGGATGAGAGTGGTACTGGAGGTGGTGTTAGCTTGGATGAGAGTGGTACTGGAGGTGGTGATGGTTGGGGTGAGAGTGGTACTGGAGGTGGTGATGGTTGGGATGAGAGTGGTGCTGGAGGTGGTGATGGTTGGAATGAGAGTGGTACTGGAGGTGGTGATGGTTGGGGTGAGAGTGGTACTGGAGGTGGTGTTAGCAGGGATGAGAGTGGTACTGGAGGTGGTGATGGTTGGGATGAGAGTGGTACTGGAGGTGGTGATGGTTGGGGTGAGTGTGGTACTGGAGGTGGTGTTAGCAGGGATGAGAGTGGTACTGGAGGTGGTGATGGTTGGGATGAGAGTGGTACTGGAGGTGGTGATGGTTGGGATGAGAGTGGTACTGGAGGTGGTGATGGTTGGGATGAGAGTGGTACTGGAGGTGGTGTTAGCTGGGATCAGAGTGGTACTGGAGGTGGTGATGGTTGGGATGAAAGTGGTACTGGAGGTGGTGTTAGCTGGGATGAGAGTGGTACTGGAGGTGGTGATGGTTGGGATGAGAGTGGTACTGGAGGTGGTGATGGTTGGGATGAGAGTGGTACTGGAGGTTGTGATGGTTGGGGTGAGTGTGGTACTGGAGGTGGTGTTAGCAGGGATTAGAGTGGTACTGGAGGTGGTGATGGTTGGGATGAGAGTGGTACTGGAGGTGGTGATGGTTGGGATGAGAGTGGTCCTGGAGGTGGTGATGGTTGGGATGAGAGTGGTACTGGAGGTGGTGATGGTTGGGATGAGAGTGGTACTGGAGGTGGTGATGGTTGGGACGAGAGTGGTACTGGAGGTGGTGTTAGCAGGGATGAGAGTGGTACTGGAGGTGGTGATGGTTGGGATGAGAGTGGTACTGGAGGTGGTGATGGTTGGGATGAGAGTGGTACTGGAGGTGGTGATGGTTGGGATGAGAGTGGTACTGGAGGTGGTGATAGTTGGGATGAGAGTGGTACTGGAGGTGGTGATGGTTGGGATCAGAGTGGTACTGGAGGTGGTGATGGTTGGGATCAGAGTGGTACTGGAGGTGGTGATGGTTGGGATCAGAGTGGTACTGGAGGTGGTGATGGTTGGGATCAGAGTGGTACTGGAGGTGGTGATGGTTGGGATCAGAGTGGTACTGGAGGTGGTGTTAGCTGGGATGAGAGTGGTACTGGAGGTTGTGATGGTTGGGATGAGAGTGGTACTGGAGGTGGTGATGGTTGGGATGAGAGTGGTACTGGAGGTGGTGATGGTTGGGATGAGAGTGGTACTGGAGGTGGTGTTAGCTGGGATGAGAGTGGTACTGGAGGTGGTGATGGTTGGGATGAGAGTGGTACTGGAGGTGGTGATGGTTGGGATGAGAGTGGTACTGGAGGTGGTGATGGTTGGGACGCGAGTGGTACTGGAGGTGGTGTTAGCAGGGATGAGAGTGGTACTGGAGGTGGTGATGGTTGGGATGAGAGTGGTACTGGAGGTGGTGTTAGCTGGGATGAGAGTGGTACTGGAGGTGGTGATGGTTGGGATGAGAGTGGTACTGGAGGTGGTGATGGTTGGGATGAGAGTGGTACTGGAGGTGGTGATGGTTGGGATCAGAGTGGTACTGGAGGTGGTGATGGTTGGGATGAGAGTGGTACTGGAGGTGGTGATGGTTGGGGTGAGAGTGGTACTGGAGGTGGTGATAGTTGGGATGAGAGTGGTGCTGGAGGTGGTGATGGTTGGAATGAGAATGGTACTGGAGGTGGTGATGGTTGGGATGAGTGTGGTACTGGAGGTGGTGTTAGCAGGGATGAGAGTGGTACTGGAGGTGGTGATGGTTGGGATGAGAGTGGTACTGGAGGTGGTGATGGTTGGGATGAGAGTGGTACTGGAGGTGGTGATGATTGGGATGAAAGTGGTACTGGAGGTGGTGTTAGCTGGGATGAGAGTGGTACTGGAGGTGGTGATGGTTGGGATGAGAGTGGTACTGGAGGTGGTGATGGTTGGGGTGAGAGTGGTACTGGACGTGGTGATGGTTGGGATGAGAGTGGTACTGGAGGTGGTGATGGTTGGGGTGAGTGTGGTACTGGAGGTGGTGTTAGCAGGGATTAGAGTGGTAATGGAGGTGGTGATGGTTGGGATGAGAGTGGTACTGGAGGTGGTGATGGTTGGGATGAGAGTGGTACTGGAGGTGGTGATGGTTGGGATGAGAGTGGTACTGGAGGTGGTGATGGTTGGGGTGAGAGTGGTACTGGAGGTGGTGATGGTTGGGAAGAGAGTGGTACTGGAGGTGGTGTTAGCTGGGATGAGAGTGGTACTGGAGGTGGTGATGGTTGGGATGAGAGTGGTACTGGAGGTGGTGATGGTTGGGATGAGAGTGGTACTGGAAGTGGTGTTAGCTGGGGTGAGAGTGGTACTGGAGGTGGTGTTAGCACGGAATGAGAGTGGTACTGGAGGTGGTGATGGTTGGGATGAGAGTGGTACTGGAGGTGGTGTTAGCTGGGATGAGAGTGGTACTGGAGGTGGTGATGGTTGGGGTGAGAGTGGTACTGGAGGTGGTGTTAGCTGGGATGAGAGTGGTACTGGAGGTGGTGATGGTTGGGATGAGAGTGGTACTGGCGGTGGTGTTAGCTGGGATGAGAGTGGTACTGGAGGTGGTGTTAGCTGGGATGAGAGTGGTACTGGAGGTGGTGTTAGCTGGGATGAGAGTGGTACTGGAGGTGGCGATGGCTGGGATGAGAGTGGTACTGGAGGTGGTGTTAGCTGGGATGAGAGTGGTACTGGAGGTGATGATGGTTGGGATGAGAGTGGTACTGGAGGTGGTGATGGCTGGGATGAGAGTGGTACTGGAGGTGGTGTTAGCTGGGATGAGAGTGGTACTGGAGGTGGTGATGGTTGGGATGAGAGTGGTGCTGGAGGTGGTGATGGCTGGGATGAGAGTGGTACTGGAGGTGGTGATGGTTGGGATGAGAGTGGTACTGGAGGTGGTGATGGCTGGAATGAGAGTGGTACTGGAGGTGGTGTTAGCTGGGATGAGAGTGGTACTGGAGGTGGTGATGGTTAGGATGAGAGTGGTACTGGAGGTGGTGATGGCGGGATGAGAGTGGTACTGGAGGTGGTGATAGTTGGGATAAGAGTGGTACTGGCGGTGGTGTTAGCTGGGATGAGAGTGGTACTGGAGGTGGTGTTAGCTGGGGTGAGAGTGGTACTGGAAGTAGTGATGGGTGAGATGAGAGTGGTATTGGAGGTGGAGATGGTTGGGATGATAATGGTACTGGAGGTGGTGTTAGCTGGGGTGAGAGTGGTACTGGAGGTGGTGTTAGCTGGGGTGAGAGTGGTACTGGAGGTGGTGTTAGCTGGGGTGAGAGTGGTACTGGAGGTGGTGTTAGCTGGGATGAGAGTGGTACTGGAGGTGGTGATGGTTGGGGTGAGAGTGGTACTGGAGGTGGTGATGGTTGGGATGAGAATGGTACTGGAGGTGGTGTTAGCTGGGATGAGAGTGGTACTGGAGGTGGTGTTAGCTTGGATGAGAGTGGTACTGGAGGTGGTGATGGTTGGGGTGAGAGTGGTACTGGAGGTGGTGATGGTTGGGATGAGAGTGGTGCTGGAGGTGGTGATGGTTGGAATGAGAGTGGTACTGGAGGTGGTGATGGTTGGGGTGAGTGTGGTACTGGAGGTGGTGTTAGCAGGGATGAGAGTGGTACTGGAGGTGGTGATGGTTGGGATGAGAGTGGTACTGGAGGTGGTGATGGTTGGGGTGAGTGTGGTACTGGAGGTGGTGTTAGCAGGGATGAGAGTGGTACTGGAGGTGGTGATGGTTGGGATGAGAGTGGTACTGGAGGTGGTGATGGTTGGGATGAGAGTGGTACTGGAGGTGGTGATGGTTGGGATGAGAGTGGTACTGGAGGTGGTGTTAGCTGGGATCAGAGTGGTACTGGAGGTGGTGATGGTTGGGATGAGAGTGGTACTGGAGGTGGTGTTAGCTGGGATGAGAGTGGTACTGGAGGTGGTGATGGTTGGGATGAGAGTGGTACTGGAGGTGGTGATGGTTGGGATGAGAGTGGTACTGGAGGTTGTGATGGTTGGGGTGAGTGTGGTACTGGAGGTGGTGTTAGCAGGGATTAGAGTGGTACTGGAGGTGGTGATGGTTGGGATGAGAGTGGTACTGGAGGTGGTGATGGTTGGGATGAGAGTGGTCCTGGAGGTGGTGATGGTTGGGATGAGAGTGGTACTGGAGGTGGTGATGGTTGGGATGAGAGTGGTACTGGAGGTGGTGATGGTTGGGACGAGAGTGGTACTGGAGGTGGTGTTAGCAGGGATGAGAGTGGTACTGGAGGTGGTGATGGTTGGGATGAGAGTGGTACTGGAGGTGGTGATGGTTGGGATGAGAGTGGTACTGGAGGTGGTGATGGTTGGGATGAGAGTGGTACTGGAGGTGGTGATAGTTGGGATGAGAGTGGTACTGGAGGTGGTGATGGTTGGGATCAGAGTGGTACTGGAGGTGGTGATGGTTGGGATCAGAGTGGTACTGGAGGTGGTGATGGTTGGGATCAGAGGGGTACTGGAGGTGGTGATGGTTGGGATGAGAGTGGTACTGGAGGTGGTGTTAGCTGGGATGAGAGTGGTACTGGAGGTTGTGATGGTTGGGATGAGAGTGGTACTGGAGGTGGTGATGGTTGGGATGAGAGTGGTACTGGAGGTGGTGATGGTTGGGATGAGAGTGGTACTGGAGGTGGTGTTAGCTGGGATGAGAGTGGTACTGGAGGTGGTGATGGTTGGGATGAGAGTGGTACTGGAGGTGGTGATGGTTGGGATGAGAGTGGTACTGGAGGTGGTGATGGTTGGGACGCGAGTGGTACTGGAGGTGGTGTTAGCAGGGATGAGAGTGGTACTGGAGGTGGTGATGGTTGGGATGAGAGTGGTACTGGAGGTGGTGTTAGCTGGGATGAGAGTGGTACTGGAGGTGGTGATGGTTGGGATGAGAGTGGTACTGGAGGTGGTGATGGTTGGGATGAGAGTGGTACTGGAGGTGGTGATGGTTGGGATCAGAGTGGTACTGGAGGTGGTGATGGTTGGGATGAGAGTGGTACTGGAGGTGGTGATGGTTGGGGTGAGAGTGGTACTGGAGGTGGTGATAGTTGGGATGAGAGTGGTGCTGGAGGTGGTGATGGTTGGAATGAGAGTGGTACTGGAGGTGGTGATGGTTGGGGTGAGTGTGGTACTGGAGGTGGTGTTAGCAGGGATGAGAGTGGTACTGGAGGTGGTGATGGTTGGGATGAGAGTGGTACTGGAGGTGGTGATGGTTGGGATGAGAGTGGTACTGGAGGTGGTGATGATTGGGATGAAAGTGGTACTGGAGGTGGTGTTAGCTGGGATGAGAGTGGTACTGGAGGTGGTGATGGTTGGGGTGAGAGTGGTACTGGAGGTGGTGTTAGCTGGGATGAGAGTGGTACTGGAGGTGGTGTTAGCTGGGATGAGAGTGGTACTGGAGGTGGTGTTAGCTGGGATGAGAGTGGTACTGGAGGTGGCGATGGCTGGGATGAGAGTGGTACTGGAGGTGGTGTTAGCTGGGAAGAGAGTGGTACTGGAGGTGATGATGGTTGGGATGAGAGTGGTACTGGAGGTGGTGATGGCTGGGATGAGAGTGGTACTGGAGGTGGTGTTAGCTGGGATGAGAGTGGTACTGGAGGTGGTGATGGTTGGGATGAGAGTGGTGCTGGAGGTGGTGATGGCTGGGATGAGAGTGGTACTGGAGGTGGTGATGGTTGGGATGAGAGTGGTACTGGAGGTGGTGATGGCTGGAATGAGAGTGGTACTGGAGGTGGTGTTAGCTGGGATGAGAGTGGTACTGGAGGTGGTGATGGTTAGGATGAGAGTGGTACTGGAGGTGGTGATGGCGGGATGAGAGTGGTACTGGAGGTGGTGATAGTTGGGATAAGAGTGGTACTGGCGGTGGTGTTAGCTGGGATGAGAGTGGTACTGGAGGTGGTGTTAGCTGGGGTGAGAGTGGTACTGGAAGTAGTGATGGGTGAGATGAGAGTGGTACTGGAGGTGGAGATGGTTGGGATGATAATGGTACTGGAGATGGTGTTAGCAGGGGTGAGAGTGGTACTGGAGGTGGTGTTAGCTGGGGTGAGAGTGGTACTGGAGGTGGTGTTAGCTGGGGTGAGAGTGGTACTGGAGGTGGTGTTAGCTGGGATGAGAGTGGTACTGGAGGTGGTGATGGTTGGGGTGAGAGTGGTACTGGAGGTGGTGATGGTTGGGATGAGAATGGTACTGGAGGTGGTGTTAGCTGGGATGAGAGTGGTACTGGAGGTGGTGTTAGCTTGGATGAGAGTGGTACTGGAGGTGGTGATGGTTGGGGTGAGAGTGGTACTGGAGGTGGTGATGGTTGGGATGAGAGTGGTGCTGGAGGTGGTGATGGTTGGAATGAGAGTGGTACTGGAGGTGGTGATGGTTGGGGTGAGTGTGGTACTGGAGGTGGTGTTAGCAGGGATGAGAGTGGTACTGGAGGTGGTGATGGTTGGGATGAGAGTGGTACTGGAGGTGGTGATGGTTGGGGTGAGTGTGGTACTGGAGGTGGTGTTAGCAGGGATGAGAGTGGTACTGGAGGTGGTGATGGTTGGGATGAGAGTGGTACTGGAGGTGGTGATGGTTGGGATGAGAGTGGTACTGGAGGTGGTGATGGTTGGGATGAGAGTGGTACTGGAGGTGGTGTTAGCTGGGATCAGAGTGGTACTGGAGGTGGTGATGGTTGGGATGAAAGTGGTACTGGAGGTGGTGTTAGCTGGGATGAGAGTGGTACTGGAGGTGGTGATGGTTGGGATGAGAGTGGTACTGGAGGTGGTGATGGTTGGGATGAGAGTGGTACTGGAGGTTGTGATGGTTGGGGTGAGTGTGGTACTGGAGGTGGTGTTAGCAGGGATTAGAGTGGTACTGGAGGTGGTGATGGTTGGGATGAGAGTGGTACTGGAGGTGGTGATGGTTGGGATGAGAGTGGTCCTGGAGGTGGTGATGGTTGGGATGAGAGTGGTACTGGAGGTGGTGATGGTTGGGATGAGAGTGGTACTGGAGGTGGTGATGGTTGGGACGAGAGTGGTACTGGAGGTGGTGTTAGCAGGGATGAGAGTGGTACTGGAGGTGGTGATGGTTGGGATGAGAGTGGTACTGGAGGTGGTGATGGTTGGGATGAGAGTGGTACTGGAGGTGGTGATGGTTGGGATGAGAGTGGTACTGGAGGTGGTGATAGTTGGGATGAGAGTGGTACTGGAGGTGGTGATGGTTGGGATCAGAGTGGTACTGGAGGTGGTGATGGTTGGGATCAGAGTGGTACTGGAGGTGGTGATGGTTGGGATCAGAGTGGTACTGGAGGTGGTGATGGTTGGGATCAGAGTGGTACTGGAGGTGGTGATGGTTGGGATGAGAGTGGTACTGGAGGTGGTGTTAGCTGGGATGAGAGTGGTACTGGAGGTTGTGATGGTTGGGATGAGAGTGGTACTGGAGGTGGTGATGGTTGGGATGAGAGTGGTACTGGAGGTGGTGATGGTTGGGATGAGAGTGGTACTGGAGGTGGTGTTAGCTGGGATGAGAGTGGTACTGGAGGTGGTGATGGTTGGGATGAGAGTGGTACTGGAGGTGGTGATGGTTGGGATGAGAGTGGTACTGGAGGTGGTGATGGTTGGGACGCGAGTGGTACTGGAGGTGGTGTTAGCAGGGATGAGAGTGGTACTGGAGGTGGTGATGGTTGGGATGAGAGTGGTACTGGAGGTGGTGTTAGCTGGGATGAGAGTGGTACTGGAGGTGGTGATGGTTGGGATGAGAGTGGTACTGGAGGTGGTGATGGTTGGGATGAGAGTGGTACTGGAGGTGGTGATGGTTGGGATCAGAGTGGTACTGGAGGTGGTGATGGTTGGGATGAGAGTGGTACTGGAGGTGGTGATGGTTGGGGTGAGAGTGGTACTGGAGGTGGTGATAGTTGGGATGAGAGTGGTGCTGGAGGTGGTGATGGTTGGAATGAGAATGGTACTGGAGGTGGTGATGGTTGGGATGAGTGTGGTACTGGAGGTGGTGTTAGCAGGGATGAGAGTGGTACTGGAGGTGGTGATGGTTGGGATGAGAGTGGTACTGGAGGTGGTGATGGTTGGGATGAGAGTGGTACTGGAGGTGGTGATGATTGGGATGAAAGTGGTACTGGAGGTGGTGTTAGCTGGGATGAGAGTGGTACTGGAGGTGGTGATGGTTGGGAGGAGAGTGGTACTGGAGGTGGTGATGGTTGGGGTGAGAGTGGTACTGGACGTGGTGATGGTTGGGATGAGAGTGGTACTGGAGGTGGTGATGGTTGGGGTGAGTGTGGTACTGGAGGTGGTGTTAGCAGGGATTAGAGTGGTAATGGAGGTGGTGATGGTTGGGATGAGAGTGGTACTGGAGGTGGTGATGGTTGGGATGAGAGTGGTACTGGAGGTGGTGATGGTTGGGATGAGAGTGGTACTGGAGGTGGTGATGGTTGGGGTGAGAGTGGTACTGGAGGTGGTGATGGTTGGGAAGAGAGTGGTACTGGAGGTGGTGTTAGCTGGGATGAGAGTGGTACTGGAGGTGGTGATGGTTGGGATGAGAGTGGTACTGGAGGTGGTGATGGTTGGGATGAGAGTGGTACTGGAAGTGGTGTTAGCTGGGGTGAGAGTGGTACTGGAGGTGGTGTTAGCACGGAATGAGAGTGGTACTGGAGGTGGTGATGGTTGGGATGAGAGTGGTACTGGAGGTGGTGTTAGCTGGGATGAGAGTGGTACTGGAGGTGGTGATGGTTGGGGTGAGAGTGGTACTGGAGGTGGTGTTAGCTGGGATGAGAGTGGTACTGGAGGTGGTGATGGTTGGGATGAGAGTGGTACTGGCGGTGGTGTTAGCTGGGATGAGAGTGGTACTGGAGGTGGTGTTAGCTGGGATGAGAGTGGTACTGGAGGTGGTGTTAGCTGGGATGAGAGTGGTACTGGAGGTGGCGATGGCTGGGATGAGAGTGGTACTGGAGGTGGTGTTAGCTGGGATGAGAGTGGTACTGGAGGTGATGATGGTTGGGATGAGAGTGGTACTGGAGGTGGTGATGGCTGGGATGAGAGTGGTACTGGAGGTGGTGTTAGCTGGGATGAGAGTGGTACTGGAGGTGGTGATGGTTGGGATGAGAGTGGTGCTGGAGGTGGTGATGGCTGGGATGAGAGTGGTACTGGAGGTGGTGATGGTTGGGATGAGAGTGGTACTGGAGGTGGTGATGGCTGGAATGAGAGTGGTACTGGAGGTGGTGTTAGCTGGGATGAGAGTGGTACTGGAGGTGGTGATGGTTAGGATGAGAGTGGTACTGGAGGTGGTGATGGCGGGATGAGAGTGGTACTGGAGGTGGTGATAGTTGGGATAAGAGTGGTACTGGCGGTGGTGTTAGCTGGGATGAGAGTGGTACTGGAGGTGGTGTTAGCTGGGGTGAGAGTGGTACTGGAAGTAGTGATGGGTGAGATGAGAGTGGTATTGGAGGTGGAGATGGTTGGGATGATAATGGTACTGGAGGTGGTGTTAGCTGGGGTGAGAGTGGTACTGGAGGTGGTGTTAGCTGGGGTGAGAGTGGTACTGGAGGTGGTGTTAGCTGGGGTGAGAGTGGTACTGGAGGTGGTGTTAGCTGGGATGAGAGTGGTACTGGAGGTGGTGATGGTTGGGGTGAGAGTGGTACTGGAGGTGGTGATGGTTGGGATGAGAATGGTACTGGAGGTGGTGTTAGCTGGGATGAGAGTGGTACTGGAGGTGGTGTTAGCTTGGATGAGAGTGGTACTGGAGGTGGTGATGGTTGGGGTGAGAGTGGTACTGGAGGTGGTGATGGTTGGGATGAGAGTGGTGCTGGAGGTGGTGATGGTTGGAATGAGAGTGGTACTGGAGGTGGTGATGGTTGGGGTGAGTGTGGTACTGGAGGTGGTGTTAGCAGGGATGAGAGTGGTACTGGAGGTGGTGATGGTTGGGATGAGAGTGGTACTGGAGGTGGTGATGGTTGGGGTGAGTGTGGTACTGGAGGTGGTGTTAGCAGGGATGAGAGTGGTACTGGAGGTGGTGATGGTTGGGATGAGAGTGGTACTGGAGGTGGTGATGGTTGGGATGAGAGTGGTACTGGAGGTGGTGATGGTTGGGATGAGAGTGGTACTGGAGGTGGTGTTAGCTGGGATCAGAGTGGTACTGGAGGTGGTGATGGTTGGGATGAGAGTGGTACTGGAGGTGGTGTTAGCTGGGATGAGAGTGGTACTGGAGGTGGTGATGGTTGGGATGAGAGTGGTACTGGAGGTGGTGATGGTTGGGATGAGAGTGGTACTGGAGGTTGTGATGGTTGGGGTGAGTGTGGTACTGGAGGTGGTGTTAGCAGGGATTAGAGTGGTACTGGAGGTGGTGATGGTTGGGATGAGAGTGGTACTGGAGGTGGTGATGGTTGGGATGAGAGTGGTCCTGGAGGTGGTGATGGTTGGGATGAGAGTGGTACTGGAGGTGGTGATGGTTGGGATGAGAGTGGTACTGGAGGTGGTGATGGTTGGGACGAGAGTGGTACTGGAGGTGGTGTTAGCAGGGATGAGAGTGGTACTGGAGGTGGTGATGGTTGGGATGAGAGTGGTACTGGAGGTGGTGATGGTTGGGATGAGAGTGGTACTGGAGGTGGTGATGGTTGGGATGAGAGTGGTACTGGAGGTGGTGATAGTTGGGATGAGAGTGGTACTGGAGGTGGTGATGGTTGGGATCAGAGTGGTACTGGAGGTGGTGATGGTTGGGATCAGAGTGGTACTGGAGGTGGTGATGGTTGGGATCAGAGGGGTACTGGAGGTGGTGATGGTTGGGATGAGAGTGGTACTGGAGGTGGTGTTAGCTGGGATGAGAGTGGTACTGGAGGTTGTGATGGTTGGGATGAGAGTGGTACTGGAGGTGGTGATGGTTGGGATGAGAGTGGTACTGGAGGTGGTGATGGTTGGGATGAGAGTGGTACTGGAGGTGGTGTTAGCTGGGATGAGAGTGGTACTGGAGGTGGTGATGGTTGGGATGAGAGTGGTACTGGAGGTGGTGATGGTTGGGATGAGAGTGGTACTGGAGGTGGTGATGGTTGGGACGCGAGTGGTACTGGAGGTGGTGTTAGCAGGGATGAGAGTGGTACTGGAGGTGGTGATGGTTGGGATGAGAGTGGTACTGGAGGTGGTGTTAGCTGGGATGAGAGTGGTACTGGAGGTGGTGATGGTTGGGATGAGAGTGGTACTGGAGGTGGTGATGGTTGGGATGAGAGTGGTACTGGAGGTGGTGATGGTTGGGATCAGAGTGGTACTGGAGGTGGTGATGGTTGGGATGAGAGTGGTACTGGAGGTGGTGATGGTTGGGGTGAGAGTGGTACTGGAGGTGGTGATAGTTGGGATGAGAGTGGTGCTGGAGGTGGTGATGGTTGGAATGAGAGTGGTACTGGAGGTGGTGATGGTTGGGGTGAGTGTGTTACTGGAGGTGGTGTTAGCAGGGATGAGAGTGGTACTGGAGGTGGTGATGGTTGGGATGAGAGTGGTACTGGAGGTGGTGATGGTTGGGATGAGAGTGGTACTGGAGGTGGTGATGATTGGGATGAAAGTGGTACTGGAGGTGGTGTTAGCTGGGATGAGAGTGGTACTGGAGGTGGTGATGGTTGGGATGAGAGTGGTACTGGAGGTGGTGTTAGCTGGGATGAGAGTGGTACTGGACGTGGTGATGGTTGGGATGAGAGTGGTACTGGAGGTGGTGATGGTTGGGGTGAGTGTGGTACTGGAGGTGGTGTTAGCAGGGATTAGAGTGGTAATGGAGGTGGTGATGGTTGGGATGAGAGTGGTACTGGAGGTGGTGATGGTTGGGATGAGAGTGGTACTGGAGGTGGTGATGGTTGGGATGAGAGTGGTACTGGAGGTGGTGATGGTTGGGATGAGAGTGGTACTGGAGGTGGTGATGGATGGGATGAGAGTGGTACTGGAGGTGGTGATGGTTGGGATGAGAGTGGTACTGGAGGTGGTGATGGTTGGGACGAGAGTGGTACTGGAGGTGGTGTTAGCAGGGATGAGAGTGGTACTGGAGGTGATGATGGTTGGGATGAGAGTGGTACTGGAGGTGGTGATGGTTGGGATGAGAGTGGTACTGGAGGTGGTGATGGTTGGGATGAGAGTGGTACTGGAGGTGGTGATGGTTGGGATGAGAGTGGTACTGGAGGTGGTGATGGTTGGGATCAGAGAGGTACTGGAGGTGGTGATGGTTGGGATCAGAGTGGTACTGGAGGTGGTGATGGTTGGGATGAGAGTGGTACTGGAGGTGGTGATGGTTGGGATCAGAGTGGTACTGGAGGTGGTGTTAGCTGGGATCAGAGTGGTACTGGAGGTGGTGATGGTTGGGATGAGAGTGGTACTGGAGGTGGTGATGGTTGGGATGAGAGTGGTACTGGAGGTGGTGATGGTTGGGATGAGATTGGTACTGGAGGTGGTGATGGTTGGGATGAGAGTGGTACTGGAGGTGGTGTTAGCTGGGATGAGAGTGGTACTGGAGGTGGTGATGGTTGGGATGAGAGTGGTACTGGAGGTGGTGATGGTTGGGATGAGAGTGGTACTGGAGGTGGTGATGGTTGGGACGAAAGTGGTACTGGAGGTGGTGTTAGCAGGGATGAGAGTGGTACTGGAGGTGGTGATAGTTGGGATGAGAGTGGTACTGGAGGTGGTGTTAGCTGGGATGAGAGTGGTACTGGAGGTGGTGATGGTTGGGATGAGAGTGGTACTGGAGGTGGTGATGGCTGGGATGAGAATGGTACTGGAGGTGGTGATGGTTGGGATGAGAGTGGTACTGGAGGTGGTGATGGTTAGGATCAGAGTGGTACTGGAGGTGGTGATGGTTGGGATGAGAGTGGTACTGGAGGTGGTGATGGTTGGGGTGAGAGTGGTACTGGAGGTGGTGATGGTTGGGATGAGAGTGGTACTGGAGGTGGTGATGGTTGGGATGAGAGTGGTACTGGAGGTGGTGTTAGCTGGGATGAGAGTGGTACTGGAGGTGGTGATGGTTGGGATGAGAGTGGTACTGGAGGTGGTGATGGTTGGGATGAGAGTGATACTGGAGGTGGTGATGGTTGGGATGAGAGTGGTACTGGAGGTGGTGATGGTTGGGATGAGAGTGGTACTGGAGGTGGTGATGGTTGGGATGAGACTGGTACTGGAGGTGGTGATGGTTGGCATGAGAGTGGTACTGGAAGTGGTGTTAGCTGGGATGATAATGGTACTGGAGGTGGTGATGGTTGGGATGAGAGTGGTACTGGAGGTGGTGATAGCTGGGGTGAGAGTGGTACTGGAGGTGGTGTTAGCTGGGATGAGAGTGGTACTGGAGGTGGTGATGGTTGGGATGAGAGTGGTACTGGAGGTGGTGATGGTTGGGATGAGAGTGATACTGGAGGTGGTGTTAGCTGGGATGAGAGTGGTACTGGAGGTGGTGTTAGCTGGGATGAGAGTGGTACTGGAGGTGGTGATGGTTGGGATGAGAGTGGTACTGGAGGTGGTGTTAGCTGGGATGAGAGTGGTACTGGAAGTGGTGATGGTTGGGATGAGAGTGGTACTGGAGGTGGTGTTAGCTGGGGTGAGAGTGGTACTGGAGGTGGTGTTAGCTGGGATGAGAGTGGTACTGGAGGTGGTGATGGTTGGGATGAGAGTGGTACTGGAGGTGGTGTTAGCTGGGATGAGAGTGGTACTGGAGGTGGTGATGGTTGGGATGAGAGTGGTACTGGAGGTGGTGATGGTTGGGATGAGAGTGGTACTGGAGGTGGTGATGGTTGGGATCAGAGTGGTACTGGAGGTGGTGATGGTTGGGATGAGAGTGGTACTTTAGGTGGTGATGGTTGGGGTGAGAGTGGTACTGGAGGTGGTGATGGTTGGGACGAAAGTGGTACTGGAGGTGGTGTTAGCAGGGATGAGAGTGGTACTGGAGGTGGTGATAGTTGGGATGAGAGTGGTACTGGAGGTGGTGTTAGCTGGGATGAGAGTGGTACTGGAGGTGGTGATGGTTGGGATGAGAGTGATACTGGAGGTGGTGATGGTTGGGATGAGAGTGGTACTGGAGGTGGTGATGGTTGGGATGAGAGTGGTACTGGAGGTGGTGATGGTTGGGATGAGAGTGGTACTGGAGGTGGTGATGGTTGGCATGAGAGTGGTACTGGAAGTGGTGTTAGCTGGGATGATAATGGTACTGGAGGTGGTGATGGTTGGGATGAGAGTGGTACTGGAGGTGGTGATTGCTGGGGTGAGAGTGGTACTGGAGGTGGTGTTAGCTGGGATGAGAGTGGTACTGGAGTGTTATGATCTCAGCCTGCAGGAGAAACGAGTCTCCCTTCTTGAGAGTTATTCAGCAAGCCTGACCTAACTAGAAGGTCTAGCAAATATTGAGGTGATAACCCATATGAAAAATGGCTGGTTGGATATGTAAAAACAATTTAAGATTATGGGCAGTAAGTAAGGAAATAGATAAATGACTGGCTAGGAGATGTGGACACTTTGCTGGAGGCGTGAGGCTCGCTTCCGGAGGACCTTGACCTCACTTGAGTGCCAGACATCGCAGGGGGAAGCCGCGCTCCGTTTGAGCTCCCGCCAGAAGGGAACCCCTAGTGATATATCTCTAAGAGAAGAGAAGTGTGCAGACGTGCCAGCTGTGGAATCGAGCTGGGGACGTGTGGTCTCAAGTCGTGGACGATAATTAGTGAATATTAAGCCGCCCGGAGGCATTATTGTGGGCTGTGTGGAGCGCCCTGACCAGACGCCGTCAGAGGGAAAGCGCCCTCGACCAATTAATCTGTGGTAAGCACGATAAACGCCAGTTCATAGTGATTACTTGTAGTTTGGTCGTGTGCCCAGCGACAGTAGCAATGTTTATGTATAAGTTAGACATGTTTTAATAAGGCAGAAAGCCTGAAATAGGAGAGTGAAGAGGGAGGAGCACGGAGCGACGTCCGTCCACTCTGAGCGCTGGCGGACGACTGAGGGAGCCTGGCTCCGGATGGAGGAAGACCCTCCCAGCGAGTGAGGACGCCGCCGCCAGGCGAGGTGGAGTATGGACCCGCCCAAAACGGGGGAGTCCACTCTCACTGTATGTAGAGGACAGATAGAGGTTTGAGGCAAGCATATTGTGTGGTTATTTTTGTTTATGTGTTAAAGGGGAACATTTTATTGGAGTGTCGATGGGTTGCAGGTTTGTTCTTTGGGGAAGAAGTTGCTGAGAACTTCGAAGCCAGCAGAGGAAGTAGCTGATGAGACTCCAAGGTAGTGAAGCAGAGGACCTCGAGCTGTGAGGAGAAGCAGCAGTGAAGAGGAGTGTCACGTGCTTCTGTAGAGGTGGTGTAGCAGCCAAGAGAGCTGTGGAAGAACCTAACAGAAGGGTGAAGCACCGTAGTTGCACAAGGAAACTTCATGATAGCAGCCTGGAGGAGCTGCAGAGGATCCTGGTAGTGAAGCCCGGCAGAACCTAAGGATATTAGGGTTGTGAACTTCCAGAGGTGGAAGGGGAAGTTCTGGGGGATTACTTATAGGGAGTTGATAGTGTTTGGTTGTCAGTAGCGTGCAAGACGCAGTGAGAGGTGAGTGACTGTTGGCATCCTTATGTCAAGGAGTTTCTTATATTGAAGTATCAATGAACATTTATACTGGTATATGTTATTGCATTCAAATGCTGGTTTTCTATATATATATGTTATCTTGCTGATGGTGCAACAGTGTGTGGGCTTGACCAACTTGAGGAGGTTAATAGTACCAGGTGGTGAACCAGGAGTTGGGATACCACTTGATAAGCTGATAATAGAGTTCTGATGGTATTGGAGTGCAACCTGATTTGGATATTATAGAGTATAGGATTCATTATTATTAGATGTGTGTATGTATCGTGTATGTGCTTTGTTCAGTAAATGTGTTACAATTTGCTGGTGTTTGCCCTTGTCCTAGTGAGGCTTCCCAGGAGGTGGTAAAGAAGGAGAGAGAGAGAGGAAGAACCATGAACCACTGCTGTGGACAGGGTAGGAGGTAATACTGGTAAGTCATAGGGGGATTGAGGAGATCATATCTCATAAGGAGAGAGTGGGGAGTCACAGCGGCTCGAGTGGGTGTGTGCACGTGACAACGAGGCTAAGTGTTGGAGCCGCATCCCCTGAACGTGTGACGTTGAGCCCCTCTCCAAGAGCCAGAAGCGCCAAGGGTGATCTCCTAGTATAAGCACTCTGCCGAGTTGTGGGTTGGGTTGTCCATAGAGAAGGATCAACGACGACAACACCAACCAACCCACAGTCTATATAATAAATTGGGGGCCTGTGTCCGGGAGAGTGAACTGACACACCCACACCCTGTCCAAGAGTGGATTTGTACACCCTTGCTGAGATAAACTGTGTGACCGCAGGTGTATATTTTCTCTTGGGAAGACTCACAGGACAAAGATGGATAAGGTGCAAGCGTTTGTGGAGTCAGGCAAGCCTGAGGATTTAGAAGGTTGCACGAGGGATCAATTGAAACAAATAGCAGAAAAATGTGGCATCAGGTTGAAAGCATCTAAAGTAGCTGGGATGAAGGATGAGATCCTGAGGCAGTTGAGAGCCAGAAGTGAAGCGGCAGAACAAGGAGCCCAGGAAGGAGCTGAAAGTAGAAAGGAGGATGATGGGCAGGATGACGTGAGATCCCAGGGATCGAGTAGGAGCAGCAAGAGTAGCCGCAGTAGTAGGAGTGGCCGGAATAGGAGCTTGGAGAGATTCCAGTTAGAGCTCCAGATGCAGCGTGAGGACAAGGAGAGACAGTTCCAGCTGGAAAAGATGAGATTGGAACTCCAGATGAAAAATGAAGCAGAGAAGGAAAAAGAAAAAACCAGACTGGAAATAGAAAAAGAGAAAGCAAGACTAGAGGTCGAAAAAGAAAAAGCCCAGGTCGAAAAAGAAAAAGCCCAGGTCGAAAAAGAAAAAGAGAGAACAAAACAAATGCAGATAGAAGCGAATAGAACCTTGGCTGAGCAGAGGATTGAACATGGGTTGCCAGAGAGCACCACCCAGGTATCACACCCACCAGAGGTTAGGGTTAGGGAGAAGGACATTCCCTTGTTTGTTCCCGAAGAGGCAGAGAGCTTCTTCGAGCATTTTGAGAAAGTAGCCAGTATCAAGGAGTGGCCACAGGAGGAATGGGCCCAGCTGGTCCAGTTAAGATTGACCGGTGCAGCCAGGGAGGCATACACCCAATTGTCACTGGAAGAGTGCCAGGATTACGCCACAGTAAAGAGCAGCATATTGCGCTCGTTTCAGTTAACCCCAGAAGCTTATAGGAAGCGCTTCAGAGAGATGATCAAAGTTGGAGCGTGTACGTTTGCTGAGACAGCAAGGGATCTGGAAAGACGATTCCAGAAGTGGATTGAGGCTGCTGGAGTTGGATCTTATGCTGACCTGAAGCAACTGATGGTCATGGAGAAGTTCTTGGAGATGATGCATCCCGAAACAAAGTTCAAGATCCAAGAAGCAGGGATAAAGGAGGTGAAAGATGCCGCAGATAGGGCGGATATGATTACTGAAGCGTACAAGAGCTTAAGGGAGAACAGAGTGAGAAGCGAGGCGAGACGCAGCAATGGAAGATCCAATGGAGTCTGGGGAGGAAGAAATTATGAGAGACCCAGAGGAGTCTGGGGTGAGAAAAATTTTGATAAATGGGCAGATAAAAGTAAGTACCCTAAAACTCAGAAGAGTAGGTCGCGCACTTCATCTGAAAGTGAGGATGGAGGAGCAGAACGAGAAACTGATCGTTATCCAGGAAATCAAGGGTCCAGTAAAGCTCCACAGAGTACGAGTAGTACGTCTGGCCCGAGGAAGTCCAATATGAGTGGGCAGAGTCAGAGCTACTCTGGTACATATAGAAGAGATTTCTCCCAGATGAGATGTTACAATTGTAACGGATTGGGTCACGTGATGCGAGATTGTCGGCAGGGCAAGAGAGTTGTGACCCTGGCCATGTGTGACCCCCGAGGTAAATATACTAATGTGTTCCGAGACAAACCACAGAAAGTGAACTTAGTGAACGAGAGGTATAAGCCGTTCATGAGCAAAGGTTGGATCAGAATAGGAAGCCAACCTGAAGTAGAAGTTGGTATCTTAAGAGATACCGGAGCTAATCAGAGCTTGATTGCGAGAAGCCTGATTGGGAATGATCGACGGTTAGCTGGCAGTGGGAAGATGAAAGTATATGGGTTATTGTCGGAGAGTGACATGCCCGTTTGTACTGTCCAGCTAAGGTCGGAATATGTGTCGGCGGAGGTGATGTTGGGAGTGTGCCCCGACATACCTGTTCCAGGAGTCCAAGTGATCCTGGGGAATGACTTGTGCGGGACAAAGGTGTTGCCAAGAGTCATAGCGGAGACTGTGCCAGAGGAGTGCCCAGAAGGCCACTGCACGGGTGGGACGCCTGAGAGTGTGAACCTGACTGACATCCGAGGGGATGAGTCAGGAGACCGCCAAGCCATTGAGTACCCCGTCTCGGTAGTGAGGAAGGCAGAGGTGGCCGACAAGGAAGACGCTGGAGAAGATGATACAGTGTCGATTCAACCAGTGGAAGATATCGATGTAGATATAGCATGGCTGTTTGATGAAGGTCCAGCCCAGGCAAATGGAGTCTCGGTGAGGTCGAAAGTGAAGATGGCCCAGCCGAAGAAGAATACTGTGAAGGGAGTTGACCGGAAGAGAGCCCAGACTGCTGAAATTGAGAGTCGGAAGGCGAATGCAACTGTGCTGAGTAGGAATGAGGAAGGATGTGGACAGACTGAAGACGGGAATAGAGCGTCAAGTGGTCCACGAGCACAGAGGCATATGGATAGTGGAGTTAAGTTGTTTGAGATGTCAAGAGTTGGCATGTTTCACAGACAACGTGGAGGAGAAATAATGAAGAAGAGTGATAGTCGAGAAAATGAGAGGAGAAGAGACAGTATGTGTGGAGAGATGCTTACGAGCACTTTGGGAGAGGCAAAGCGACATGTATGGTCGAGTGCTGTTGGATGTAGTGCAGTGCTCGAAGAAACTTTTAGGGAACGAAGAAGAGTCGAAGGAGAAGAAATGGAGTGGTATAGAAGTGAAAAGTGTAGGAAGAGGATGATGATGCAAGCATGGAGGAATAGAAGAAAGCCGAGGACTCGATGGGAGTCGAACAGGATAAGGTCTCAGATAAATGAGGAGACGAAAGGGAGGATCGTCGGTGAAGACCAGGGAGTGAAGTATGATGGCAGGAGACGAAAGTATAATGGCAGTAGATGGAAGTATGAAGACGACAGAGGAGATACAGACAGTAGATGTCTGACTCTGGACGTGAAGAGAAGAAGACGAGGAAACGGAGGGTGGAGACAGTAAGTAGAGTGGACCAATGGATTGCAGGCGTCCAAGGAGGACAGCCTAGCCAAGAGGTGCTAGAGAAGTCAAATCGTTTGTGAGAAGACCATGTTTCTGGAGAGAGGTGAGCCAGATGTTGCAAGGAGCAACGAACTAATTGTAGACTCCTAAGAGAGTATATCGGGTGAAGAACGAGACAGTGTGGTGGCGGATGTATTATCCCGAGCTTTGCCACTGGAATAACTCTCAAAAATAAGGGGAGGGGAGTGTTATGATCTCAGCCTGCAGGAGAAACGAGTCTCCCTTCTTGAGAGTTATTCAGCAAGCCTGACCTAACTAGAAGGTCTAGCAAATATTGAGGTGATAACCCATATGAAAAATGGCTGGTTGGATATGTAAAAACAATTTAAGATTATGGGCAGTAAGTAAGGAAATAGATAAATGACTGGCTAGGAGATGTGGACACTTTGCTGGAGGCGTGAGGCTCGCTTCCGGAGGACCTTGACCTCACTTGAGTGCCAGACATCGCAGGGGGAAGCCGCGCTCCGTTTGAGCTCCCGCCAGAAGGGAACCCCTAGTGATATATCTCTAAGAGAAGAGAAGTGTGCAGACGTGCCAGCTGTGGAATCGAGCTGGGGACGTGTGGTCTCAAGTCGTGGACGATAATTAGTGAATATTAAGCCGCCCGGAGGCATTATTGTGGGCTGTGTGGAGCGCCCTGACCAGACGCCGTCAGAGGGAAAGCGCCCTCGACCAATTAATCTGTGGTAAGCACGATAAACGCCAGTTCATAGTGATTACTTGTAGTTTGGTCGTGTGCCCAGCGACAGTAGCAATGTTTATGTATAAGTTAGACATGTTTTAATAAGGCAGAAAGCCTGAAATAGGAGAGTGAAGAGGGAGGAGCACGGAGCGACGTCCGTCCACTCTGAGCGCTGGCGGACGACTGAGGGAGCCTGGCTCCGGATGGAGGAAGACCCTCCCAGCGAGTGAGGACGCCGCCGCCAGGCGAGGTGGAGTATGGACCCGCCCAAAACGGGGGAGTCCACTCTCACTGTATGTAGAGGACAGATAGAGGTTTGAGGCAAGCATATTGTGTGGTTATTTTTGTTTATGTGTTAAAGGGGAACATTTTATTGGAGTGTCGATGGGTTGCAGGTTTGTTCTTTGGGGAAGAAGTTGCTGAGAACTTCGAAGCCAGCAGAGGAAGTAGCTGATGAGACTCCAAGGTAGTGAAGCAGAGGACCTCGAGCTGTGAGGAGAAGCAGCAGTGAAGAGGAGTGTCACGTGCTTCTGTAGAGGTGGTGTAGCAGCCAAGAGAGCTGTGGAAGAACCTAACAGAAGGGTGAAGCACCGTAGTTGCACAAGGAAACTTCATGATAGCAGCCTGGAGGAGCTGCAGAGGATCCTGGTAGTGAAGCCCGGCAGAACCTAAGGATATTAGGGTTGTGAACTTCCAGAGGTGGAAGGGGAAGTTCTGGGGGATTACTTATAGGGAGTTGATAGTGTTTGGTTGTCAGTAGCGTGCAAGACGCAGTGAGAGGTGAGTGACTGTTGGCATCCTTATGTCAAGGAGTTTCTTATATTGAAGTATCAATGAACATTTATACTGGTATATGTTATTGCATTCAAATGCTGGTTTTCTATATATATATGTTATCTTGCTGATGGTGCAACAGTGTGTGGGCTTGACCAACTTGAGGAGGTTAATAGTACCAGGTGGTGAACCAGGAGTTGGGATACCACTTGATAAGCTGATAATAGAGTTCTGATGGTATTGGAGTGCAACCTGATTTGGATATTATAGAGTATAGGATTCATTATTATTAGATGTGTGTATGTATCGTGTATGTGCTTTGTTCAGTAAATGTGTTACAATTTGCTGGTGTTTGCCCTTGTCCTAGTGAGGCTTCCCAGGAGGTGGTAAAGAAGGAGAGAGAGAGAGGAAGAACCATGAACCACTGCTGTGGACAGGGTAGGAGGTAATACTGGTAAGTCATAGGGGGATTGAGGAGATCATATCTCATAAGGAGAGAGTGGGGAGTCACAGCGGCTCGAGTGGGTGTGTGCACGTGACAACGAGGCTAAGTGTTGGAGCCGCATCCCCTGAACGTGTGACGTTGAGCCCCTCTCCAAGAGCCAGAAGCGCCAAGGGTGATCTCCTAGTATAAGCACTCTGCCGAGTTGTGGGTTGGGTTGTCCATAGAGAAGGATCAACGACGACAACACCAACCAACCCACAGTCTATATAATAGGAGGTGGTGATGGTTGGGATGAGAGTGGTACTGGAGGTGGTGATGGTTGGGATGAGAGTGGTACTGGAGGTGGTGTTAGCTGGGATGAGAGTGGTGCTGGAGGTGGTGATGGTTGGAATGAGAGTGGTACTGGAGGTGGTGATGGTTGGGGTGAGTGTGGTACTGGAGGTGGTGTTAGCAGGGATGAGAGTGGTACTGGAGGTGGTGATGGTTGGGATGAGAGTGGTACTGGAGGTGGTGATGGTTGGGATGAGAGTGGTACTGGAGGTGGTGATGATTGGGATGAAAGTGGTACTGGAGGTGGTGTTAGCTGGGATGAGAGTGGTACTGGAGGTGGTGATGGTTGGGATGAGAGTGGTACTGGAGGTGGTGTTAGCTGGGATGAGAGTGGTACTGGACGTGGTGATGGTTGGGATGAGAGTGGTACTGGAGGTGGTGATGGTTGGGGTGAGTGTGGTACTGGAGGTGGTGTTAGCAGGGATTAGAGTGGTAATGGAGGTGGTGATGGTTGGGATGAGAGTGGTACTGGAGGTGGTGATGGTTGGGATGAGAGTGGTACTGGAGGTGGTGATGGTTGGGATGAGAGTGGTACTGGAGGTGGTGATGGTTGGGATGAGAGTGGTACTGGAGGTGGTGATGGTTGGGACGCGAGTGGTACTGGAGGTGGTGTTAGCAGGGATGAGAGTGGTACTGGAGGTGGTGATGGTTGGGATGAGAGTGGTACTGGAGGTGGTGTTAGCTGGGATGAGAGTGGTACTGGAGGTGGTGATGGTTGGGATGAGAGTGGTACTGGAGGTGGTGATGGTTGGGATGAGAGTGGTACTGGAGGTGGTGATGGTTGGGATCAGAGTGGTACTGGAGGTGGTGATGGTTGGGATGAGAGTGGTACTGGAGGTGGTGATGGTTGGGGTGAGAGTGGTACTGGAGGTGGTGATAGTTGGGATGAGAGTGGTGCTGGAGGTGGTGATGGTTGGAATGAGAGTGGTACTGGAGGTGGTGATGGTTGGGGTGAGTGTGGTACTGGAGGTGGTGTTAGCAGGGATGAGAGTGGTACTGGAGGTGGTGATGGTTGGGATGAGAGTGGTACTGGAGGTGGTGATGGTTGGGATGAGAGTGGTACTGGAGGTGGTGATGATTGGGATGAAAGTGGTACTGGAGGTGGTGTTAGCTGGGATGAGAGTGGTACTGGAGGTGGTGATGGTTGGGATGAGAGTGGTACTGGAGGTGGTGTTAGCTGGGATGAGAGTGGTACTGGACGTGGTGATGGTTGGGATGAGAGTGGTACTGGAGGTGGTGATGGTTGGGGTGAGTGTGGTACTGGAGGTGGTGTTAGCAGGGATTAGAGTGGTAATGGAGGTGGTGATGGTTGGGATGAGAGTGGTACTGGAGGTGGTGATGGTTGGGATGAGAGTGGTACTGGAGGTGGTGATGGTTGGGATGAGAGTGGTACTGGAGGTGGTGATGGTTGGGATGAGAGTGGTACTGGAGGTGGTGATGGATGGGATGAGAGTGGTACTGGAGGTGGTGATGGTTGGGATGAGAGTGGTACTGGAGGTGGTGATGGTTGGGACGAGAGTGGTACTGGAGGTGGTGTTAGCAGGGATGAGAGTGGTACTGGAGGTGATGATGGTTGGGATGAGAGTGGTACTGGAGGTGGTGATGGTTGGGATGAGAGTGGTACTGGAGGTGGTGATGGTTGGGATGAGAGTGGTACTGGAGGTGGTGATGGTTGGGATGAGAGTGGTACTGGAGGTGGTGATGGTTGGGATCAGAGAGGTACTGGAGGTGGTGATGGTTGGGATCAGAGTGGTACTGGAGGTGGTGATGGTTGGGATGAGAGTGGTACTGGAGGTGGTGATGGTTGGGATCAGAGTGGTACTGGAGGTGGTGTTAGCTGGGATGAGAGTGGTACTGGAGGTGGTGATGGTTGGGATGAGAGTGGTACTGGAGGTGGTGATGGTTGGGATGAGAGTGGTACTGGAGGTGGTGATGGTTGGGATGAGATTGGTACTGGAGGTGGTGATGGTTGGGATGAGAGTGGTACTGGAGGTGGTGTTAGCTGGGATGAGAGTGGTACTGGAGGTGGTGATGGTTGGGATGAGAGTGGTACTGGAGGTGGTGATGGTTGGGATGAGAGTGGTACTGGAGGTGGTGATGGTTGGGACGAAAGTGGTACTGGAGGTGGTGTTAGCAGGGATGAGAGTGGTACTGGAGGTGGTGATAGTTGGGATGAGAGTGGTACTGGAGGTGGTGTTAGCTGGGATGAGAGTGGTACTGGAGGTGGTGATGGTTGGGATGAGAGTGGTACTGGAGGTGGTGATGGCTGGGATGAGAATGGTACTGGAGGTGGTGATGGTTGGGATGAGAGTGGTACTGGAGGTGGTGATGGTTGGGATCAGAGTGGTACTGGAGGTGGTGATGGTTGGGATGAGAGTGGTACTGGAGGTGGTGATGGTTGGGGTGAGAGTGGTACTGGAGGTGGTGATGGTTGGGATGAGAGTGGTACTGGAGGTGGTGATGGTTGGGATGAGAGTGGTACTGGAGGTGGTGTTAGCTGGGATGAGAGTGGTACTGGAGGTGGTGATGGTTGGGATGAGAGTGGTACTGGAGGTGGTGATGGTTGGGATGAGAGTGATACTGGAGGTGGTGATGGTTGGGATGAGAGTGGTACTGGAGGTGGTGATGGTTGGGATGAGAGTGGTACTGGAGGTGGTGATGGTTGAGATGAGACTGGTACTGGAGGTGGTGATGGTTGGC
Organism: Procambarus clarkii; assembly: GCF_040958095.1. Taxonomy (NCBI): domain Eukaryota; kingdom Metazoa; phylum Arthropoda; class Malacostraca; order Decapoda; family Cambaridae; genus Procambarus; species Procambarus clarkii. The sequence goes on along the minus strand of NC_091195.1, from coordinate 1,749,297 downwards.
ATGAGAGTGGTACTGGAAGTGGTGTTAGCTGGGATGATAATGGTACTGGAGGTGGTGATGGTTGGGATGAGAGTGGTACTGGAGGTGGTGATAGCTGGGGTGAGAGTGGTACTGGAGGTGGTGTTAGCTGGGATGAGAGTGGTACTGGAGGTGGTGATGGTTGGGATGAGAGTGGTACTGGAGGTGGTGATGGTTGGGATGAGAGTGGTACTGGAGGTGGTGTTAGCTGGGATGAGAGTGGTACTGGAGGTGGTGTTAGCTGGGATGAGAGTGGTACTGGAGGTGGTGATGGTTGGGATGAGAGTGGTACTGGAGGTGGTGATGGTTGGGACGCGAGTGGTACTGGAGGTGGTGTTAGCAGGGATGAGAGTGGTACTGGAGGTGGTGATGGTTGGGATGAGAGTGGTACTGGAGGTGGTGTTAGCTGGGATGAGAGTGGTACTGGAGGTGGTGTTAGCTGGGATGAGAGTGGTACTGGAGGTGGTGATGGTTGGGATGAGAGTGGTACTGGAGGTGGTGATGGTTGGGACGCGAGTGGTACTGGAGGTGGTGTTAGCAGGGATGAGAGTGGTACTGGAGGTGGTGATGGTTGGGATGAGAGTGGTACTGGAGGTGGTGTTAGCTGGGATGAGAGTGGTACTGGAGGTGGTGATGGTTGGGATGAGAGTGGTACTGGAGGTGGTGATGGTTGGGATGAGAGTGGTACTGGAGGTGGTGATGGTTGGGATCAGAGTGGTACTGGAGGTGGTGATGGTTGGGATGAGAGTGGTACTGGAGGTGGTGATGGTTGGGATGAGAGTGGTACTGGAGGTGGTGATGGTTGGGATGAGAGTGATACTGGAGGTGGTGATGGTTGGGATGAGAGTGGTACTGGAGGTGGTGATGGTTGGGATGAGAGTGGTACTGGAGGTGGTGATGGTTGGGATGAGACTGGTACTGGAGGTGGTGATGGTTGGCATGAGAGTGGTACTGGAAGTGGTGTTAGCTGGGATGATAATGGTACTGGAGGTGGTGATGGTTGGGATGAGAGTGGTACTGGAGGTGGTGATAGCTGGGGTGAGAGTGGTACTGGAGGTGGTGTTAGCTGGGATGAGAGTGGTACTGGAGGTGGTGATGGTTGGGATGAGAGTGGTACTGGAGGTGGTGATGGTTGGGATGAGAGTGATACTGGAGGTGGTGTTAGCTGGGATGAGAGTGGTACTGGAGGTGGTGTTAGCTGGGATGAGAGTGGTACTGGAGGTGGTGATGGTTGGGATGAGAGTGGTACTGGAGGTGGTGTTAGCTGGGATGAGAGTGGTACTGGAAGTGGTGATGGTTGGGATGAGAGTGGTACTGGAGGTGGTGTTAGCTGGGGTGAGAGTGGTACTGGAGGTGGTGTTAGCTGGGATGAGAGTGGTACTGGAGGTGGTGATGGTTGGGATGAGAGTGGTACTGGAGGTGGTGTTAGCTGGGATGAGAGTGGTACTGGAGGTGGTGATGGTTGGGATGAGAGTGGTACTGGAGGTGGTGATGGTTGGGATGAGAGTGGTACTGGAGGTGGTGATGGTTGGGATCAGAGTGGTACTGGAGGTGGTGATGGTTGGGATGAGAGTGGTACTTTAGGTGGTGATGGTTGGGGTGAGAGTGGTACTGGAGGTGGTGATGGTTGGGACGAAAGTGGTACTGGAGGTGGTGTTAGCAGGGATGAGAGTGGTACTGGAGGTGGTGATAGTTGGGATGAGAGTGGTACTGGAGGTGGTGTTAGCTGGGATGAGAGTGGTACTGGAGGTGGTGATGGTTGGGATGAGAGTGATACTGGAGGTGGTGATGGTTGGGATGAGAGTGGTACTGGAGGTGGTGATGGTTGGGATGAGAGTGGTACTGGAGGTGGTGATGGTTGGGATGAGAGTGGTACTGGAGGTGGTGATGGTTGGCATGAGAGTGGTACTGGAAGTGGTGTTAGCTGGGATGATAATGGTACTGGAGGTGGTGATGGTTGGGATGAGAGTGGTACTGGAGGTGGTGATTGCTGGGGTGAGAGTGGTACTGGAGGTGGTGTTAGCTGGGATGAGAGTGGTACTGGAGGTGGTGATGGTTGGGATGAGAGTGGTACTGGAGGTGGTGATGGTTGGGATGAGAGTGGTACTGGAGGTGGTGTTAGCTGGGATGAGAGTGGTGCTGGAGGTGGTGATGGTTGGAATGAGAGTGGTACTGGAGGTGGTGATGGTTGGGGTGAGTGTGGTACTGGAGGTGGTGTTAGCAGGGATGAGAGTGGTACTGGAGGTGGTGATGGTTGGGATGAGAGTGGTACTGGAGGTGGTGATGGTTGGGATGAGAGTGGTACTGGAGGTGGTGATGATTGGGATGAAAGTGGTACTGGAGGTGGTGTTAGCTGGGATGAGAGTGGTACTGGAGGTGGTGATGGTTGGGATGAGAGTGGTACTGGAGGTGGTGTTAGCTGGGATGAGAGTGGTACTGGACGTGGTGATGGTTGGGATGAGAGTGGTACTGGAGGTGGTGATGGTTGGGGTGAGTGTGGTACTGGAGGTGGTGTTAGCAGGGATTAGAGTGGTAATGGAGGTGGTGATGGTTGGGATGAGAGTGGTACTGGAGGTGGTGATGGTTGGGATGAGAGTGGTACTGGAGGTGGTGATGGTTGGGATGAGAGTGGTACTGGAGGTGGTGATGGTTGGGATGAGAGTGGTACTGGAGGTGGTGATGGTTGGGACGCGAGTGGTACTGGAGGTGGTGTTAGCAGGGATGAGAGTGGTACTGGAGGTGGTGATGGTTGGGATGAGAGTGGTACTGGAGGTGGTGTTAGCTGGGATGAGAGTGGTACTGGAGGTGGTGATGGTTGGGATGAGAGTGGTACTGGAGGTGGTGATGGTTGGGATGAGAGTGGTACTGGAGGTGGTGATGGTTGGGATCAGAGTGGTACTGGAGGTGGTGATGGTTGGGATGAGAGTGGTACTGGAGGTGGTGATGGTTGGGGTGAGAGTGGTACTGGAGGTGGTGATAGTTGGGATGAGAGTGGTGCTGGAGGTGGTGATGGTTGGAATGAGAGTGGTACTGGAGGTGGTGATGGTTGGGGTGAGTGTGGTACTGGAGGTGGTGTTAGCAGGGATGAGAGTGGTACTGGAGGTGGTGATGGTTGGGATGAGAGTGGTACTGGAGGTGGTGATGGTTGGGATGAGAGTGGTACTGGAGGTGGTGATGATTGGGATGAAAGTGGTACTGGAGGTGGTGTTAGCTGGGATGAGAGTGGTACTGGAGGTGGTGATGGTTGGGATGAGAGTGGTACTGGAGGTGGTGTTAGCTGGGATGAGAGTGGTACTGGACGTGGTGATGGTTGGGATGAGAGTGGTACTGGAGGTGGTGATGGTTGGGGTGAGTGTGGTACTGGAGGTGGTGTTAGCAGGGATTAGAGTGGTAATGGAGGTGGTGATGGTTGGGATGAGAGTGGTACTGGAGGTGGTGATGGTTGGGATGAGAGTGGTACTGGAGGTGGTGATGGTTGGGATGAGAGTGGTACTGGAGGTGGTGATGGTTGGGATGAGAGTGGTACTGGAGGTGGTGATGGATGGGATGAGAGTGGTACTGGAGGTGGTGATGGTTGGGATGAGAGTGGTACTGGAGGTGGTGATGGTTGGGACGAGAGTGGTACTGGAGGTGGTGTTAGCAGGGATGAGAGTGGTACTGGAGGTGATGATGGTTGGGATGAGAGTGGTACTGGAGGTGGTGATGGTTGGGATGAGAGTGGTACTGGAGGTGGTGATGGTTGGGATGAGAGTGGTACTGGAGGTGGTGATGGTTGGGATGAGAGTGGTACTGGAGGTGGTGATGGTTGGGATCAGAGAGGTACTGGAGGTGGTGATGGTTGGGATCAGAGTGGTACTGGAGGTGGTGATGGTTGGGATGAGAGTGGTACTGGAGGTGGTGATGGTTGGGATCAGAGTGGTACTGGAGGTGGTGTTAGCTGGGATGAGAGTGGTACTGGAGGTGGTGATGGTTGGGATGAGAGTGGTACTGGAGGTGGTGATGGTTGGGATGAGAGTGGTACTGGAGGTGGTGATGGTTGGGATGAGATTGGTACTGGAGGTGGTGATGGTTGGGATGAGAGTGGTACTGGAGGTGGTGTTAGCTGGGATGAGAGTGGTACTGGAGGTGGTGATGGTTGGGATGAGAGTGGTACTGGAGGTGGTGATGGTTGGGATGAGAGTGGTACTGGAGGTGGTGATGGTTGGGACGAAAGTGGTACTGGAGGTGGTGTTAGCAGGGATGAGAGTGGTACTGGAGGTGGTGATAGTTGGGATGAGAGTGGTACTGGAGGTGGTGTTAGCTGGGATGAGAGTGGTACTGGAGGTGGTGATGGTTGGGATGAGAGTGGTACTGGAGGTGGTGATGGCTGGGATGAGAATGGTACTGGAGGTGGTGATGGTTGGGATGAGAGTGGTACTGGAGGTGGTGATGGTTGGGATCAGAGTGGTACTGGAGGTGGTGATGGTTGGGATGAGAGTGGTACTGGAGGTGGTGATGGTTGGGGTGAGAGTGGTACTGGAGGTGGTGATGGTTGGGATGAGAGTGGTACTGGAGGTGGTGATGGTTGGGATGAGAGTGGTACTGGAGGTGGTGTTAGCTGGGATGAGAGTGGTACTGGAGGTGGTGATGGTTGGGATGAGAGTGGTACTGGAGGTGGTGATGGTTGGGATGAGAGTGATACTGGAGGTGGTGATGGTTGGGATGAGAGTGGTACTGGAGGTGGTGATGGTTGGGATGAGAGTGGTACTGGAGGTGGTGATGGTTGAGATGAGACTGGTACTGGAGGTGGTGATGGTTGGCATGAGAGTGGTACTGGAAGTGGTGTTAGCTGGGATGATAATGGTACTGGAGGTGGTGATGGTTGGGATGAGAGTGGTACTGGAGGTGGTGATAGCTGGGGTGAGAGTGGTACTGGAGGTGGTGTTAGCTGGGATGAGAGTGGTACTGGAGGTGGTGATGGTTGGGATGAGAGTGGTACTGGAGGTGGTGATGGTTGGGATGAGAGTGGTACTGGAGGTGGTGTTAGCTGGGATGAGAGTGGTACTGGAGGTGGTGTTAGCTGGGATGAGAGTGGTACTGGAGGTGGTGATGGTTGGGATGAGAGTGGTACTGGAGGTGGTGATGGTTGGGACGCGAGTGGTACTGGAGGTGGTGTTAGCAGGGATGAGAGTGGTACTGGAGGTGGTGATGGTTGGGATGAGAGTGGTACTGGAGGTGGTGTTAGCTGGGATGAGAGTGGTACTGGAGGTGGTGTTAGCTGGGATGAGAGTGGTACTGGAGGTGGTGATGGTTGGGATGAGAGTGGTACTGGAGGTGGTGATGGTTGGGACGCGAGTGGTACTGGAGGTGGTGTTAGCAGGGATGAGAGTGGTACTGGAGGTGGTGATGGTTGGGATGAGAGTGGTACTGGAGGTGGTGTTAGCTGGGATGAGAGTGGTACTGGAGGTGGTGATGGTTGGGATGAGAGTGGTACTGGAGGTGGTGATGGTTGGGATGAGAGTGGTACTGGAGGTGGTGATGGTTGGGATCAGAGTGGTACTGGAGGTGGTGATGGTTGGGATGAGAGTGGTACTGGAGGTGGTGATGGTTGGGGTGAGAGTGGTACTGGAGGTGGTGATAGTTGGGATGAGAGTGGTGCTGGAGGTGGTGATGGTTGGAATGAGAGTGGTACTGGAGGTGGTGATGGTTGGGGTGAGTGTGGTACTGGAGGTGGTGTTAGCAGGGATGAGAGTGGTACTGGAGGTGGTGATGGTTGGGATGAGAGTGGTACTGGAGGTGGTGATGGTTGGGATGAGAGTGGTACTGGAGGTGGTGATGATTGGGATGAAAGTGGTACTGGAGGTGGTGTTAGCTGGGATGAGAGTGGTACTGGAGGTGGTGATGGTTGGGATGAGAGTGGTACTGGAGGTGGTGTTAGCTGGGATGAGAGTGGTACTGGACGTGGTGATGGTTGGGATGAGAGTGGTACTGGAGGTGGTGTTAGCAGGGATTAGAGTGGTAATGGAGGTGGTGATGGTTGGGATGAGAGTGGTACTGGAGGTGGTGATGGTTGGGATGAGAGTGGTACTGGAGGTGGTGATGGTTGGGATGAGAGTGGTACTGGAGGTGGTGATGGTTGGGATGAGAGTGGTACTGGAGGTGGTGATGGATGGGATGAGAGTGGTACTGGAGGTGGTGATGGTTGGGATGAGAGTGGTACTGGAGGTGGTGATGGTTGGGACGAGAGTGGTACTGGAGGTGGTGTTAGCAGGGATGAGAGTGGTACTGGAGGTGATGATGGTTGGGATGAGAGTGGTACTGGAGGTGGTGATGGTTGGGATGAGAGTGGTACTGGAGGTGGTGATGGTTGGGATGAGAGTGGTACTGGAGGTGGTGATGGTTGGGATGAGAGTGGTACTGGAGGTGGTGATGGTTGGGATCAGAGAGGTACTGGAGGTGGTGATGGTTGGGATCAGAGTGGTACTGGAGGTGGTGATGGTTGGGATGAGAGTGGTACTGGAGGTGGTGATGGTTGGGATCAGAGTGGTACTGGAGGTGGTGTTAGCTGGGATGAGAGTGGTACTGGAGGTGGTGATGGTTGGGATGAGAGTGGTACTGGAGGTGGTGATGGTTGGGATGAGAGTGGTACTGGAGGTGGTGATGGTTGGGATGAGATTGGTACTGGAGGTGGTGATGGTTGGGATGAGAGTGGTACTGGAGGTGGTGTTAGCTGGGATGAGAGTGGTACTGGAGGTGGTGATGGTTGGGATGAGAGTGGTACTGGAGGTGGTGATGGTTGGGATGAGAGTGGTACTGGAGGTGGTGATGGTTGGGACGAAAGTGGTACTGGAGGTGGTGTTAGCAGGGATGAGAGTGGTACTGGAGGTGGTGATAGGTGGGATGAGAGTGGTACTGGAGGTGGTGTTAGCTGGGATGAGAGTGGTACTGGAGGTGGTGATGGTTGGGATGAGAGTGGTACTGGAGGTGGTGATGGCTGGGATGAGAATGGTACTGGAGGTGATGATGGTTGGGATGAGAGTGGTACTGGAGGTGGTGATGGTTGGGATCAGAGTGGTACTGGAGGTGGTGATGGTTGGGATGAGAGTGATACTGGAGGTGGTGATGGTTGGGGTGAGAGTGGTACTGGAGGTGGTGATGGTTGGGATGAGAGTGGTACTGGAGGTGGTGATGGTTGGGATGAGAGTGGTACTGGAGGTGGTGTTAGCTGGGATGAGAGTGGTACTGGAGGTGGTGATGGTTGGGATGAGAGTGGTACTGGAGGTGGTGATGGTTGGGATGAGAGTGATACTGGAGGTGGTGATGGTTGGGATGAGAGTGGTACTGGAGGTGGTGATGGTTGGGATGAGAGTGGTACTGGAGGTGGTGATGGTTGGGATGAGACTGGTACTGGAGGTGGTGATGGTTGGCATGAGAGTGGTACTGGAAGTGGTGTTAGCTGGGATGATAATGGTACTGGAGGTGGTGATGGTTGGGATGAGAGTGGTACTGGAGGTGGTGATAGCTCGGGTGAGAGTGGTACTGGAGGTGGTGTTAGCTGGGATGAGAGTGGTACTGGAGGTGGTGATGGTTGGGATGAGAGTGGTACTGGAGGTGGTGATGGTTTTGATGAGAGTGGTACTGGAGGTGGTGTTAGCTGGGATGAGAGTGGTACTGGAGGTGGTGTTAGCTGGGATGAGAGTGGTACTGGAGGTGGTGATGGTTGGGATGAGAGTGGTACTGGAGGTGGTGTTAGCTGGGATGAGAGTGGTACTGGAGGTGGTGATGGTTGGGATGAGAGTGGGACTGGAGGTGGTGTTAGCTGGGGTGAGAGTGGTACTGGAGGTGGTGTTAGCTGGGATGAGAGTGGTACTGGAGGTGGTGATGGTTGGGATGAGAGTGGTACTGGAGGTGGTGTTAGCTGGGATGAGAGTGGTACTGGAGGTGGTGATGGTTGGGATGAGAGTGGTACTGGAGGTGGTGATGGTTGGGATGAGAGTGGTACTGGAGGTGGTGATGGTTGGGATCAGAGTGGTACTGGAGGTGGTGATGGTTGGGATGAGAGTGGTACTTTAGGTGGTGATGGTTGGGGTGAGAGTGGTACTGGAGGTGGTGATGGTTGGGATGAGAGTGGTATTGGAGGTGGTGATAGTTGGGATGAGAGTGGTACTGGAGGTGGTGTTAACTGGGATGAGAGTGGTACTGGAGGTGGTGATGGTTGGGATGAGAGTGGTACTGGAGGTGGTGTTAGCTGGGATGAGAGTGGTACTGGAGGTAGTGTTAGCTGGGATGAGAGTGGTACTGGAGGTGGTGATGATTGGGATGAGAGTGGTACTGGAGGTGGTGTTAGCTGGGATGAGAGTGGTACTGGAGGTGGTGATGGTTGGGATGAGAGTGGTACTGGAGGTGGTGTTAGCTGGGGTGAGAGTGGTACTGGAGGTGGTGTTAGCTGGGATGAGAGTGGTACTGGAGGTGGTGATGGTTGGGATGAGAGTGGTACTGGAGGTGGTGATGGTTAGGATGATAATGGTACTGGAGGTGGTGTTAGCTGGGGTGAGAGTGGTACTGGAGGTGGTGTTAGCTGGGATGAGAGTGGTACTGGAGGTGGTGATGGTTGGGATGAGAGTGGTACTGGAGGTGGTGATGGTTGGGATGAGAGTGGTACTGGAGGTGGTGATGGCTAGGATGATAATGGTACTGGAGGTGGTGTTAGCTGGGGTGAGAGTGGTACTGGAGGTGGTGTTAGCTGGGATGAGAGTGGTACTGGAGGTGGTGATGGTTGGGATGAGAGTGGTACTGGAGGTGGTGATGGTTGGGATGAGAGTGGTACTGGAGGTGGTATTAGCTGGGGTGAGAGTGGTACTGGAGGTGGTGATGGTTGGGATGATAATGGTACTGGAGGTGGTGTTAGCTGGGATGATAATGGTACTGGAGGTGGTGATGGTTGGGTTGATAATGGTACTGGAGATGGTGTTATCTGGGGTGAGAGTGGTACTGGAGGTGGTGTTAGCTGGGATGAGAGTGGTACTGGAGGTGGTGTTAGCTGGGATGATAATGGTACTAGAGTTGGTGTTAGCTGGGATGAGAGTGGTACTGGAGGTGGTGTTAGCTGGGGTGAGAGTGGTACTGGAGGTGGTGATGGTTGGGATGATAATGGTACTGGAGGTGGTGTTAGCTGGGGTGAGAGTGGTACTGGAGGTGGTGTTAGCTGGGATGTGAGTGGTACTGGAGGTGGTGATGGGTGGGATGAGAGTGGTACTGGAGGTGGTGATGGTTGGGATGAGAGTGGTACTGGAGGTGGTGTTAGCTGGGGTGAGAGTGGTACTGGAGGTGGTGGTAGCTGGGATGAGAGTGGTACTGGACGTGGTGATGGGTGGGATGAGAGTGGTACTGGAGGTGGAGATGGTTGAGATGATAATGGTACTGGAGGTGGTGTTAGCTGGGGGGAGAGTGGTACTGGAGGTGGTGTTAGCTGGGATGAGAGTGGTACTGGAGGTGGTGATGGTTGGGATGAGAGTGGTACTGGAGGTGGTGATGGTTGGGATGAGAGTGGTACTGGAGGTGGTGATGGTTGGGATCAGAGTGGTACTGGAGGTGGTGATGGTTGGGATGAGAGTGGTACTGGAGGTGGTGTTAGCTGGGATGAGAGTGGTACTGGAGGTGGTGATGGTTGGGATGAGAGTGGTACTGGAGGTGGTGATGGTTGGGATGAGAGTGGTACTGGAGGTGGTGATGGCTGGGATGAGAATGGTACTGGAGGTGGTGATGGTTGGGATGAGAGTGGTACTGGAGGTGGTGATGGTTGGGATCAGAGTGGTACTGGAGGTGGTGATGGTTGGGATGAGAGTGATACTGGAGGTGGTGATGGTTGGGGTGAGAGTGGTACTGGAGGTGGTGATGGTTGGGATGAGAGTGGTACTGGAGGTGGTGATGGTTGGGATGAGAGTGGTACTGGAGGTGGTGTTAGCTGGGATGAGAGTGGTACTGGAGGTGGTGATGGTTGGGATGAGAGTGGTACTGGAGGTGGTGATGGTTGGGATGAGAGTGATACTGGAGGTGGTGATGGTTGGGATGAGAGTGGTACTGGAGGTGGTGATAGTTGGGATGAGAGTGGTACTGGAGGTGGTGATGGTTGGGATGAGACTGGTACTGGAGGTGGTGATGGTTGGCATGAGAGTGGTACTGGAAGTGGTGTTAGCTGGGATGATAATGGTACTGGAGGTGGTGATGGTTGGGATGAGAGTGGTACTGGAGGTGGTGATAGCTGGGGTGAGAGTGGTACTGGAGGTGGTGTTAGCTGGGATGAGAGTGGTACTGGAGGTGGTGATGGTTGGGATGAGAGTGGTACTGGAGGTGGTGATGGTTGGGATGAGAGTGGTACTGGAGGTGGTGTTAGCTGGGATGAGAGTGGTACTGGAGGTGGTGTTAGCTGGGATGAGAGTGGTACTGGAGGTGGTGATGGTTGGGATGAGAGTGGTACTGGAGGTGGTGTTAGCTGGGATGAGAGTGGTACTGGAGGTGGTGATGGTTGGGATGAGAGTGGTACTGGAGGTGGTGTTAGCTGGGGTGAGAGTGGTACTGGAGGTGGTGTTAGCTGGGATGAGAGTGGTACTGGAGGTGGTGATGGTTGGGATGAGAGTGGTACTGGAGGTGGTGTTAGCTGGGATGAGAGTGGTACTGGAGGTGGTGATGGTTGGGATGAGAGTGGTACTGGAGGTGGTGATGGTTGGGATGAGAGTGGTACTGGAGGTGGTGATGGTTGGGATCAGAGTGGTACTGGAGGTGGTGATGGTTGGGATGAGAGTGGTACTTTAGGTGGTGATGGTTGGGGTGAGAGTGGTACTGGAGGTGGTGATGGTTGGGATGAGAGTGGTACTGGAGGTGGTGATAGTTGGGATGAGAGTGGTACTGGAGGTGGTGTTAGCTGGGATGAGAGTGGTACTGGAGGTGGTGATGGTTGGGATGAGAGTGGTACTGGAGGTGGTGTTAGCTGGGATGAGAGTGGTACTGGAGGTAGTGTTAGCTGGGATGAGAGTGGTACTGGAGGTGGTGATGGTTGGGATGAGAGTGGTACTGGAGGTGGTGTTAGCTGGGATGAGAGTGGTACTGGAGGTGGTGATGGTTGGGATGAGAGTGGTACTGGAGGTGGTGTTAGCTGGGGTGAGAGTGGTACTGGAGGTGGTGTTAGCTGGGATGAGAGTGGTACTGGAGGTGGTGATGGTTGGGATGAGAGTGGTACTGGAGGTGGTGATGGTTAGGATGATAATGGTACTGGAGGTGGTGTTAGCTGGGGTGAGAGTGGTACTGGAGGTGGTGTTAGCTGGGATGAGAGTGGTACTGGAGGTGGTGATGGTTGGGATGAGAGTGGTACTGGAGGTGGTGATGGTTGGGATGAGAGTGGTACTGGAGGTGGTGATGGCTAGGATGATAATGGTACTGGAGGTGGTGTTAGCTGGGGTGAGAGTGGTACTGGAGGTGGTGTTAGCTGGGATGAGAGTGGTACTGGAGGTGGTGATGGTTGGGATGAGAGTGGTACTGGAGGTGGTGATGGTTGGGATGAGAGTGGTACTGGAGGTGGTATTAGCTGGGGTGAGAGTGGTACTGGAGGTGGTGATGGTTGGGATGATAATGGTACTGGAGGTGGTGTTAGCTGTTATGATAATGGTACTGGAGGTGGTGATGGTTGGGTTGATAATGGTACTGGAGATGGTGTTATCTGGGGTGAGAGTGGTACTGGAGGTGGTGTTAGCTGGGATGAGAGTGGTACTGGAGGTGGTGTTAGCTGGGGTGAGAGTGGTACTGGAGGTGGTGATGGTTGGGATGATAATGGTACTGGAGGTGGTGTTAGCTGGGGTGAGAGTGGTACTGGAGGTGGTGTTAGCTGGGATGTGAGTGGTACTGGAGGTGGTGATGGGTGGGATGAGAGTGGTACTGGAGGTGGTGATGGTTGGGATGAGAGTGGTACTGGAGGTGGTGTTAGCTGGGGTGAGAGTGGTACTGGAGGTGGTGGTAGCTGGGATGAGAGTGGTACTGGACGTGGTGATGGGTGGGATGAGAGTGGTACTGGAGGTGGAGATGGTTGAGATGATAATGGTACTGGAGGTGGTGTTAGCTGGGGGGAGAGTGGTACTGGAGGTGGTGTTAGCTGGGATGAGAGTGGTACTGGAGGTGGTGATGGTTGGGATGAGAGTGGTACTGGAGGTGGTGATGGTTGGGATGAGAGTGGTACTGGAGGTGGTGATGGTTGGGATCAGAGTGGTACTGGAGGTGGTGATGGTTGGGATGAGAGTGGTACTGGAGGTGGTGTTAGCTGGGATGAGAGTGGTACTGGAGGTGGTGATGGTTGGGATGAGAGTGGTACTGGAGGTGGTGATGGTTGGGATGAGAGTGGTACTGGAGGTGGTGATCGCTGGGATGAGAATGGTACTGGAGGTGGTGATGGTTGGGATGAGAGTGGTACTGGAGGTGGTGATGGTTGGGATCAGAGTGGTACTGGAGGTGGTGATGGTTGGGATGAGAGTGATACTGGAGGTGGTGATGGTTGGGGTGAGAGTGGTACTGGAGGTGGTGATGGTTGGGATGAGAGTGGTACTGGAGGTGGTGATGGTTGGGATGAGAGTGGTACTGGAGGTGGTGTTAGCTGGGATGAGAGTGGTACTGGAGGTGGTGATGGTTGGGATGAGAGTGGTACTGGAGGTGGTGATGGTTGGGATGAGAGTGATACTGGAGGTGGTGATGGTTGGGATGAGAGTGGTACTGGAGGTGGTGATAGTTGGGATGAGAGTGGTACTGGAGGTGGTGATGGTTGGGATGAGACTGGTACTGGAGGTGGTGATGGTTGGCATGAGTGGTACTGGAAGTGGTGTTAGCTGGGATGATAATGGTACTGGAGGTGGTGATGGTTGGGATGAGAGTGGTACTGGAGGTGGTGATAGCTGGGGTGAGAGTGGTACTGGAGGTGGTGTTAGCTGGGATGAGAGTGGTACTGGAGGTGGTGATGGTTGGGATGAGAGTGGTACTGGAGGTGGTGATGGTTGGGATGAGAGTGGTACTGGAGGTGGTGTTAGCTGGGATGAGAGTGGTACTGGAGGTGGTGTTAGCTGGGATGAGATTGGTACTGGAGGTGGTGATGGTTGGGATGAGAGTGGTACTGGAGGTGGTGTTAGCTGGGATGAGAGTGGTACTGGAGGTGGTGATGGTTGGGATGAGAGTGGTACTGGAGGTGGTGTTAGCTGGGGTGAGAGTGGTACTGGAGGTGGTGTTAGCTGGGATGAGAGTGGTACTGGAGGTGGTGATGGTTGGGATGAGAGTGGTACTGGAGGTGGTGTTAGCTGGGATGAGAGTGGTACTGGAGGTGGTGATGGTTGGGATGAGAGTGGTACTGGAGGTGGTGATGGTTGGGATGAGAGTGGTACTGGAGGTGGTGATGGTTGGGATCAGAGTGGTACTGGAGGTGGTGATGGTTGGGATGAGAGTGGTACTTTAGGTGGTGATGGTTGGGGTGAGAGTGGTACTGGAGGTGGTGATGGTTGGGATGAGAGTGGTACTGGAGGTGGTGATAGTTGGGATGAGAGTGGTACTGGAGGTGGTGTTAGCTGGGATGAGAGTGGTACTGGAGGTGGTGATGGTTGGGATGAGAGTGGTACTGGAGGTGGTGTTAGCTGGGATGAGAGTGGTACTGGAGGTAGTGTTAGCTGGGATGAGAGTGGTACTGGAGGTGGTGATGGTTGGGATGAGAGTGGTACTGGAGGTGGTGTTAGCTGGGATGAGAGTGGTACTGGAGGTGGTGATGGTTGGGATGAGAGTGGTACTGGAGGTGGTGTTAGCTGGGGTGAGAGTGGTACTGGAGGTGGTGTTAGCTGGGATGAGAGTGGTACTGGAGGTGGTGATGGTTGGGATGAGAGTGGTACTGGAGGTGGTGATGGTTAGGATGATAATGGTACTGGAGGTGGTGTTAGCTGGGGTGAGAGTGGTACTGGAGGTGGTGTTAGCTGGGATGAGAGTGGTACTGGAGGTGGTGATGGTTGGGATGAGAGTGGTACTGGAGGTGGTGATGGTTGGGATGAGAGTGGTACTGGAGGTGGTGATGGCTAGGATGATAATGGTACTGGAGGTGGTGTTAGCTGGGGTGAGAGTGGTACTGGAGGTGGTGTTAGCTGGGATGAGAGTGGTACTGGAGGTGGTGATGGTTGGGATGAGAGTGGTACTGGAGGTGGTGATGGTTGGGATGAGAGTGGTACTGGAGGTGGTATTAGCTGGGGTGAGAGTGGTACTGGAGGTGGTGATGGTTGGGATGATAATGGTACTGGAGGTGGTGTTAGCTGGGATGATAATGGTACTGGAGGTGGTGATGGTTGGGTTGATAATGGTACTGGAGATGGTGTTATCTGGGGTGAGAGTGGTACTGGAGGTGGTGTTAGCTGGGATGAGAGTGGTACTGGAGGTGGTGTTAGCTGGGGTGAGAGTGGTACTGGAGGTGGTGATGGTTGGGATGATAATGGTACTGGAGGTGGTGTTAGCTGGGGTGAGAGTGGTACTGGAGGTGGTGTTAGCTGGGATGTGAGTGGTACTGGAGGTGGTGATGGGTGGGATGAGAGTGGTACTGGAGGTGGTGATGGTTGGGATGAGAGTGGTACTGGAGGTGGTGTTAGCTGGGGTGAGAGTGGTACTGGAGGTGGTGGTAGCTGGGATGAGAGTGGTACTGGACGTGGTGATGGGTGGGATGAGAGTGGTACTGGAGGTGGAGATGGTTGAGATGATAATGGTACTGGAGGTGGTGTTAGCTGGGGGGAGAGTGGTACTGGAGGTGGTGTTAGCTGGGATGAGAGTGGTACTGGAGGTGGTGATGGTTGGGATGAGAGTGGTACTGGAGGTGGTGATGGTTGGGATGAGAGTGGTACTGGAGGTGGTGATGGTTGGGATCAGAGTGGTACTGGAGGTGGTGATGGTTGGGATGAGAGTGGTACTGGAGGTGGTGTTAGCTGGGATGAGAGTGGTACTGGAGGTGGTGATGGTTGGGATGAGAGTGGTACTGGAGGTGGTGATGGTTGGGATGAGAGTGGTACTGGAGGTGGTGATGGTTGGGATGAGAGTGGTACTGGAGGTGGTGATGGTTGGGATGAGAGTGGTACTGGAGGTGGTGATAGTTGGGATGAGACTGGTACTGGAGGTGGTGATGGTTGGCATGAGAGTGGTACTGGAAGTGGTGTTAGCTGGGATGATAATGGTACTGGAGGTGGTGATGGTTGGGATGAGAGTGGTACTGGAGGTGGTGTTAGCTGGGGTGAGAGTGGTACTGGAGGTGGTGTTAGCTGGGATGAGAGTGGTACTGGAGGTGGTATTAGCTGGGGTGAGAGTGGTACTGGAGGTGGTGATGGTTGGGATGAGAGTGGTACTGGAGGTGGTGATGGTTGGGATGAGAGTGGTACTGGAGGTGGTGATGGTTGGGATGAGAGTGGTACTGGAGGTGGTGTTAGCTGGGATGAGAGTGGTACTGGAGGTGGTGATGGTTGGGATGAGAGTGGTACTGGAGGTGGTGATGGTTGGGATGAGAGTGGTACTGGAGGTGGTGATGGTTGGGATGAGAGTGGTACTGGAGGTGGTGATGGTTGGGATGAGAGTGGTACTGGAGGTGGTGATGGTTGGGATGAGAGTGGTACTGGAGGTGGTGTTAGCTGGGATGAGAGTGGTACTGGAGGTGGTGATGGTTGGGATGAGAGTGGTACTGGAGGTGGTGATGGTTGGGATGAGAGTGGTACTGGAGGTGGTGATGGTTGGGATGAGAGTGGTACTGGAGGTGGTGATGGTTGGGATGAGAGTCGTACTGGAGGTGGAGATGGTTGGGAAGATAATGGTACTGGAGGTGGTGTTAGCTGGGGGGAGAGTGGTACTGGAGGTGGTGTTAGCTGGGATGAGAGTGGTACTGGAGGTGGTGATGGTTGGGATGAGAGTGGTACTGGAGGTGGTGATGGTTAGGATGAGAGTGGTACTGGAGGTGGTGATGGTTGGGATCAGAGTGGTACTGGAGGTGGTGATGGTTGGGATGAGAGTGGTACTGGAGGTGGTGTTAGCTGGGATGAGAGTGGTACTGGAGGTGGTGATGGTTGGGATGAGAGTGGTACTGGAGGTGGTGATAGCTGGGGTGAGAGTGGTACTGGAGGTGGTGTTAGCTGGGATGAGAGTGGTACTGGAGGTGGTGATGGTTGGGATGAGAGTGGTACTGGAGGTGGTGATGGTTGGGATGAGAGTGGTACTGGAGGTGGTGTTAGCTGGGATGAGAGTGGTACTGGAGGTGGTGTTAGCTGGGATGAGAGTGGTACTGGAGGTGGTGATGGTTGGGATGAGAGTGGTACTGGAGGTGGTGTTAGCTGGGATGAGAGTGGTACTGGAGGTGGTGATGGTTGGGATGAGAGTGGTACTGGAGGTGGTGTTAGCTGGGGTGAGAGTGGTACTGGAGGTGGTGTTAGCTGGGATGAGAGTGGTACTGGAGGTGGTGATGGTTGGGATGAGAGTGGTACTGGAGGTGGTGTTAGCTGGGATGAGAGTGGTACTGGAGGTGGTGATGGTTGGGATGAGAGTGGTACTGGAGGTGGTGATGGTTGGGATGAGAGTGGTACTGGAGGTGGTGATGGTTGGGATCAGAGTGGTCCTGGAGGTGGTGATGGTTGGGATGAGAGTGGTACTTTAGGTGGTGATGGTTGGGGTGAGAGTGGTACTGGAGGTGGTGATGGTTGGGATGAGAGTGGTACTGGAGGTGGTGATAGTTGGGATGAGAGTGGTACTGGAGGTGGTGTTAGCTGGGATGAGAGTGGTACTGGAGGTGGTGATGGTTGGGATGAGAGTGGTACTGGAGGTGGTGTTAGCTGGGATGAGAGTGGTACTGGAGGTAGTGTTAGCTGGGATGAGAGTGGTACTGGAGGTGGTGATGGTTGGGATGAGAGTGGTACTGGAGGTGGTGTTAGCTGGGATGAGAGTGGTACTGGAGGTGGTGATGGTTGGGATGAGAGTGGTACTGGAGGTGGTGTTAGCTGGGGTGAGAGTGGTACTGGAGGTGGTGTTAGCTGGGATGAGAGTGGTACTGGAGGTGGTGATGGTTGGGATGAGAGTGGTACTGGAGGTGGTGATGGTTAGGATGATAATGGTACTGGAGGTGGTGTTAGCTGGGGTGAGAGTGGTACTGGAGGTGGTGTTAGCTGGGATGAGAGTGGTACTGGAGGTGGTGATGGTTGGGATGAGAGTGGTACTGGAGGTGGTGATGGTTGGGATGAGAGTGGTACTGGAGGTGGTGATGGCTAGGATGATAATGGTACTGGAGGTGGTGTTAGCTGGGGTGAGAGTGGTACTGGAGGTGGTGTTAGCTGGGATGAGAGTGGTACTGGAGGTGGTGATGGTTGGGATGAGAGTGGTACTGGAGGTGGTGATGGTTGGGATGAGAGTGGTACTGGAGGTGGTATTAGCTGGGGTGAGAGTGGTACTGGAGGTGGTGATGGTTGGGATGATAATGGTACTGGAGGTGGTGTTAGCTGGGATGATAATGGTACTGGAGGTGGTGATGGTTGGGTTGATAATGGTACTGGAGATGGTGTTATCTGGGGTGAGAGTGGTACTGGAGGTGGTGTTAGCTGGGATGAGAGTGGTACTGGAGGTGGTGTTAGCTGGGATGATAATGGTACTAGAGTTGGTGTTAGCTGGGATGAGAGTGGTACTGGAGGTGGTGTTAGCTGGGGTGAGAGTGGTACTGGAGGTGGTGTTAGCTGGGATGTGAGTGGTACTGGAGGTGGTGATGGGTGGGATGAGAGTGGTACTGGAGGTGGTGATGGTTGGGATGAGAGTGGTACTGGAGGTGGTGTTAGCTGGGGTGAGAGTGGTACTGGAGGTGGTGTTAGCTGGGATGTGAGTGGTACTGGAGGTGGTGATGGGTGGGATGAGAGTGGTACTGGAGGTGGTGATGGTTGGGATGAGAGTGGTACTGGAGGTGGTGTTAGCTGGGGTGAGAGTGGTACTGGAGGTGGTGGTAGCTGGGATGAGAGTGGTACTGGACGTGGCGATGAGTGGGATGAGAGTGGTACTGGAGGTGGAGATGGTTGAGATGATAATGGTACTGGAGGTGGTGTTAGCTGGGGGGAGAGTGGTACTGGAGGTGGTGTTAGCTGGGATGAGAGTGGTACTGGAGGTGGTGATGGTTGGGATGAGAGTGGTACTGGAGGTGGTGATGGTTGGGATGAGAGTGGTACTGGAGGTGGTGATGGTTGGGATCAGAGTGGTACTGGAGGTGGTGATGGTTGGGATGAGAGTGGTACTGGAGGTGGTGTTAGCTGGGATGAGAGTGGTACTGGAGGTGGTGATGGTTGGGATGAGAGTGGTACTGGAGGTGGTGATGGTTGGGATGAGAGTGGTACTGGAGGTGGTGATGGTTGGGATGAGAGTGGTACTGGAGGTGGTGATGGTTGGGATGAGAGTGGTACTGGAGGTGGTGATAGTTGGGATGAGACTGGTACTGGAGGTGGTGATGGTTGGCATGAGAGTGGTACTGGAAGTGGTGTTAGCTGGGATGATAATGGTACTGGAGGTGGTGATGGTTCGGATGAGAGTGGTACTGGAGGTGGTGTTAGCTGGGGTGAGAGTGGTACTGGAGGTGGTGTTAGCTGGGATGAGAGTGGTACTGGAGGTGGTGTTAGCTGGGATGATAATGGTACTGGAGGTGGTGATGGTTGGGATGATAATGGTACTGGAGGTGGTGTTAGCTGGGATGATAATGGTACTGGAGGTGGTGATGGTTGGGTTGATAATGGTACTGGAGATGGTGTTATCTGGGGTGAGAGTGGTAC
The DNA here is from genome assembly GCF_040958095.1 of Procambarus clarkii. Classification (NCBI taxonomy): domain Eukaryota; kingdom Metazoa; phylum Arthropoda; class Malacostraca; order Decapoda; family Cambaridae; genus Procambarus; species Procambarus clarkii. The sequence goes on along the minus strand of NC_091195.1, from coordinate 1,730,476 downwards.
TGGAGGTGGTGTTAGCTGGGATGAGAGTGGTACTGGAGGTGGTGTTAGCTGGGGTGAGAGTGGTACTGGAGGTGGTGATGGTTGGGATGATAATGGTACTGGAGGTGGTGTTAGCTGGGGTGAGAGTGGTACTGGAGGTGGTGTTAGCTGGGATGTGAGTGGTACTGGAGGTGGTGATGGGTGGGATGAGAGTGGTACTGGAGGTGGTGATGGTTGGGATGAGAGTGGTACTGGAGGTGGTGTTAGCTGGGGTGAGAGTGGTACTGGAGGTGGTGGTAGCTGGGATGAGAGTGGTACTGGACGTGGTGATGGGTGGGATGAGAGTGGTACTGGAGGTGGAGATGGTTGAGATGATAATGGTACTGGAGGTGGTGTTAGCTGGGGGGAGAGTGGTACTGGAGGTGGTGTTAGCTGGGATGAGAGTGGTACTGGAGGTGGTGATGGTTGGGATGAGAGTGGTACTGGAGGTGGTGATGGTTGGGATGAGAGTGGTACTGGAGGTGGTGATGGTTGGGATCAGAGTGGTACTGGAGGTGGTGATGGTTGGGATGAGAGTGGTACTGGAGGTGGTGTTAGCTGGGATGAGAGTGGTACTGGAGGTGGTGATGGTTGGGATGAGAGTGGTACTGGAGGTGGTGATGGTTGGGATGAGAGTGGTACTGGAGGTGGTGATGGTTGGGATGAGAGTGGTACTGGAGGTGGTGATGGTTGGGATGAGAGTGGTACTGGAGGTGGTGATAGTTGGGATGAGACTGGTACTGGAGGTGGTGATGGTTGGCATGAGAGTGGTACTGGAAGTGGTGTTAGCTGGGATGATAATGGTACTGGAGGTGGTGATGGTTGGGATGAGAGTGGTACTGGAGGTGGTGTTAGCTGGGGTGAGAGTGGTACTGGAGGTGGTGTTAGCTGGGATGAGAGTGGTACTGGAGGTGGTATTAGCTGGGGTGAGAGTGGTACTGGAGGTGGTGATGGTTGGGATGAGAGTGGTACTGGAGGTGGTGATGGTTGGGATGAGAGTGGTACTGGAGGTGGTGATGGTTGGGATGAGAGTGGTACTGGAGGTGGTGATGGTTGGGATGAGAGTGGTACTGGAGGTGGTGATGGTTGGGATGAGAGTGGTACTGGAGGTGGTGATGGTTGGGATGAGAGTGGTACTGGAGGTGGTGTTAGCTGGGATGAGAGTGGTACTGGAGGTGGTGATGGTTGGGATGAGAGTGGTACTGGAGGTGGTGATGGTTGGGATGAGAGTGGTACTGGAGGTGGTGATGGTTGGGATGAGAGTGGTACTGGAGGTGGTGATGGTTGGGATGAGAGTGGTACTGGAGGTGGTGATGGTTGGGATGAGAGTGGTACTGGAGGTGGTGTTAGCTGGGATGAGAGTGGTACTGGAGGTGGTGATGGTTGGGATGAGAGTGGTACTGGAGGTGGTGATGGTTGGGATGAGAGTGGTACTGGAGGTGGTGATGGTTGGGATGAGAGTGGTACTGGAGGTGGTGATGGTTGGGATGAGAGTCGTACTGGAGGTGGAGATGGTTGGGAAGATAATGGTACTGGAGGTGGTGTTAGCTGGGGGGAGAGTGGTACTGGAGGTGGTGTTAGCTGGGATGAGAGTGGTACTGGAGGTGGTGATGGTTGGGATGAGAGTGGTACTGGAGGTGGTGATGGTTAGGATGAGAGTGGTACTGGAGGTGGTGATGGTTGGGATCAGAGTGGTACTGGAGGTGGTGATGGTTGGGATGAGAGTGGTACTGGAGGTGGTGTTAGCTGGGATGAGAGTGGTACTGGAGGTGGTGATGGTTGGGATGAGAGTGGTACTGGAGGTGGTGATAGCTGGGGTGAGAGTGGTACTGGAGGTGGTGATGGTTGGGATGAGAGTGGTACTGGAGGTGGTGATGGTTGGGATGAGAGTGGTACTGGAGGTGGTGATGGTTGGGATGAGAGTGGTACTGGAGGTGGTGTTAGCTGGGATGAGAGTGGTACTGGAGGTGGTGATGGTTGGGATGAGAGTGGTACTGGAGGTGGTGATGGTTGGGATGAGAGTGGTACTGGAGGTGGTGATGGTTGGGATGAGAGTGGTACTGGAGGTGGTGATGGTTGGGATGAGAGTCGTACTGGAGGTGGAGATGGTTGGGAAGATAATGGTACTGGAGGTGGTGTTAGCTGGGGGGAGAGTGGTACTGGAGGTGGTGTTAGCTGGGATGAGAGTGGTACTGGAGGTGGTGATGGTTGGGATGAGAGTGGTACTGGAGGTGGTGATGGTTAGGATGAGAGTGGTACTGGAGGTGGTGATGGTTGGGATCAGAGTGGTACTGGAGGTGGTGATGGTTGGGATGAGAGTGGTACTGGAGGTGGTGTTAGCTGGGATGAGAGTGGTACTGGAGGTGGTGATGGTTGGGATGAGAGTGGTACTGGAGGTGGTGATAGCTGGGGTGAGAGTGGTACTGGAGGTGGTGTTAGCTGGGATGAGAGTGGTACTGGAGGTGGTGATGGTTGGGATGAGAGTGGTACTGGAGGTGGTGATGGTTGGGATGAGAGTGGTACTGGAGGTGGTGTTAGCTGGGATGAGAGTGGTACTGGAGGTGGTGTTAGCTGGGATGAGAGTGGTACTGGAGGTGGTGATGGTTGGGATGAGAGTGGTACTGGAGGTGGTGTTAGCTGGGATGAGAGTGGTACTGGAGGTGGTGATGGTTGGGATGAGAGTGGTACTGGAGGTGGTGTTAGCTGGGGTGAGAGTGGTACTGGAGGTGGTGTTAGCTGGGATGAGAGTGGTACTGGAGGTGGTGATGGTTGGGATGAGAGTGGTACTGGAGGTGGTGTTAGCTGGGATGAGAGTGGTACTGGAGGTGGTGATGGTTGGGATGAGAGTGGTACTGGAGGTGGTGATGGTTGGGATGAGAGTGGTACTGGAGGTGGTGATGGTTGGGATCAGAGTGGTCCTGGAGGTGGTGATGGTTGGGATGAGAGTGGTACTTTAGGTGGTGATGGTTGGGGTGAGAGTGGTACTGGAGGTGGTGATGGTTGGGATGAGAGTGGTACTGGAGGTGGTGTTAGCTGGGATGAGAGTGGTACTGGAGGTAGTGTTAGCTGGGATGAGAGTGGTACTGGAGGTGGTGATGGTTGGGATGAGAGTGGTACTGGAGGTGGTGTTAGCTGGGATGAGAGTGGTACTGGAGGTGGTGATGGTTGGGATGAGAGTGGTACTGGAGGTGGTGTTAGCTGGGGTGAGAGTGGTACTGGAGGTGGTGTTAGCTGGGATGAGAGTGGTACTGGAGGTGGTGATGGTTGGGATGAGAGTGGTACTGGAGGTGGTGATGGTTAGGATGATAATGGTACTGGAGGTGGTGTTAGCTGGGGTGAGAGTGGTACTGGAGGTGGTGTTAGCTGGGATGAGAGTGGTACTGGAGGTGGTGATGGTTGGGATGAGAGTGGTACTGGAGGTGGTGATGGTTGGGATGAGAGTGGTACTGGAGGTGGTGATGGCTAGGATGATAATGGTACTGGAGGTGGTGTTAGCTGGGGTGAGAGTGGTACTGGAGGTGGTGTTAGCTGGGATGAGAGTGGTACTGGAGGTGGTGATGGTTGGGATGAGAGTGGTACTGGAGGTGGTGATGGTTGGGATGAGAGTGGTACTGGAGGTGGTATTAGCTGGGGTGAGAGTGGTACTGGAGGTGGTGATGGTTGGGATGATAATGGTACTGGAGGTGGTGTTAGCTGGGATGATAATGGTACTGGAGGTGGTGATGGTTGGGTTGATAATGGTACTGGAGATGGTGTTATCTGGGGTGAGAGTGGTACTGGAGGTGGTGTTAGCTGGGATGAGAGTGGTACTGGAGGTGGTGTTAGCTGGGATGATAATGGTACTAGAGTTGGTGTTAGCTGGGATGAGAGTGGTACTGGAGGTGGTGTTAGCTGGGGTGAGAGTGGTACTGGAGGTGGTGATGGTTGGGATGATAATGGTACTGGAGGTGGTGTTAGCTGGGGTGAGAGTGGTACTGGAGGTGGTGTTAGCTGGGATGTGAGTGGTACTGGAGGTGGTGATGGGTGGGATGAGAGTGGTACTGGAGGTGGTGATGGTTGGGATGAGAGTGGTACTGGAGGTGGTGTTAGCTGGGGTGAGAGTGGTACTGGAGGTGGTGGTAGCTGGGATGAGAGTGGTACTGGACGTGGTGATGGGTGGGATGAGAGTGGTACTGGAGGTGGAGATGGTTGAGATGATAATGGTACTGGAGGTGGTGTTAGCTGGGGGGAGAGTGGTACTGGAGGTGGTGTTAGCTGGGATGAGAGTGGTACTGGAGGTGGTGATGGTTGGGATGAGAGTGGTACTGGAGGTGGTGATGGTTGGGATGAGAGTGGTACTGGAGGTGGTGATGGTTGGGATCAGAGTGGTACTGGAGGTGGTGATGGTTGGGATGAGAGTGGTACTGGAGGTGGTGTTAGCTGGGATGAGAGTGGTACTGGAGGTGGTGATGGTTGGGATGAGAGTGGTACTGGAGGTGGTGATGGTTGGGATGAGAGTGGTACTGGAGGTGGTGATGGCTGGGATGAGAATGGTACTGGAGGTGGTGATGGTTGGGATGAGAGTGGTACTGGAGGTGGTGATGGTTGGGATCAGAGTGGTACTGGAGGTGGTGATGGTTGGGATGAGAGTGATACTGGAGGTGGTGATGGTTGGGGTGAGAGTGGTACTGGAGGTGGTGATGGTTGGGATGAGAGTGGTACTGGAGGTGGTGATGGTTGGGATGAGAGTGGTACTGGAGGTGGTGTTAGCTGGGATGAGAGTGGTACTGGAGGTGGTGATGGTTGGGATGAGAGTGGTACTGGAGGTGGTGATGGTTGGGATGAGAGTGATACTGGAGGTGGTGATGGTTGGGATGAGAGTGGTACTGGAGGTGGTGATAGTTGGGATGAGAGTGGTACTGGAGGTGGTGATGGTTGGGATGAGACTGGTACTGGAGGTGGTGATGGTTGGCATGAGAGTGGTACTGGAAGTGGTGTTAGCTGGGATGATAATGGTACTGGAGGTGGTGATGGTTGGGATGAGAGTGGTACTGGAGGTGGTGATAGCTGGGGTGAGAGTGGTACTGGAGGTGGTGTTAGCTGGGATGAGAGTGGTACTGGAGGTGGTGATGGTTGGGATGAGAGTGGTACTGGAGGTGGTGATGGTTGGGATGAGAGTGGTACTGGAGGTGGTGTTAGCTGGGATGAGAGTGGTACTGGAGGTGGTGTTAGCTGGGATGAGAGTGGTACTGGAGGTGGTGATGGTTGGGATGAGAGTGGTACTGGAGGTGGTGTTAGCTGGGATGAGAGTGGTACTGGAGGTGGTGATGGTTGGGATGAGAGTGGTACTGGAGGTGGTGTTAGCTGGGGTGAGAGTGGTACTGGAGGTGGTGTTAGCTGGGATGAGAGTGGTACTGGAGGTGGTGATGGTTGGGATGAGAGTGGTACTGGAGGTGGTGTTAGCTGGGATGAGAGTGGTACTGGAGGTGGTGATGGTTGGGATGAGAGTGGTACTGGAGGTGGTGATGGTTGGGATGAGAGTGGTACTGGAGGTGGTGATGGTTGGGATCAGAGTGGTACTGGAGGTGGTGATGGTTGGGATGAGAGTGGTACTTTAGGTGGTGATGGTTGGGGTGAGAGTGGTACTGGAGGTGGTGATGGTTGGGATGAGAGTGGTACTGGAGGTGGTGATAGTTGGGATGAGAGTGGTACTGGAGGTGGTGTTAGCTGGGATGAGAGTGGTACTGGAGGTGGTGATGGTTGGGATGAGAGTGGTACTGGAGGTGGTGTTAGCTGGGATGAGAGTGGTACTGGAGGTAGTGTTAGCTGGGATGAGAGTGGTACTGGAGGTGGTGATGGTTGGGATGAGAGTGGTACTGGAGGTGGTGTTAGCTGGGATGAGAGTGGTACTGGAGGTGGTGATGGTTGGGATGAGAGTGGTACTGGAGGTGGTGTTAGCTGGGGTGAGAGTGGTACTGGAGGTGGTGTTAGCTGGGATGAGAGTGGTACTGGAGGTGGTGATGGTTGGGATGAGAGTGGTACTGGAGGTGGTGATGGTTAGGATGATAATGGTACTGGAGGTGGTGTTAGCTGGGGTGAGAGTGGTACTGGAGGTGGTGTTAGCTGGGATGAGAGTGGTACTGGAGGTGGTGATGGTTGGGATGAGAGTGGTACTGGAGGTGGTGATGGTTGGGATGAGAGTGGTACTGGAGGTGGTGATGGCTAGGATGATAATGGTACTGGAGGTGGTGTTAGCTGGGGTGAGAGTGGTACTGGAGGTGGTGTTAGCTGGGATGAGAGTGGTACTGGAGGTGGTGATGGTTGGGATGAGAGTGGTACTGGAGGTGGTGATGGTTGGGATGAGAGTGGTACTGGAGGTGGTATTAGCTGGGGTGAGAGTGGTACTGGAGGTGGTGATGGTTGGGATGATAATGGTACTGGAGGTGGTGTTAGCTGGGATGATAATGGTACTGGAGGTGGTGATGGTTGGGTTGATAATGGTACTGGAGATGGTGTTATCTGGGGTGAGAGTGGTACTGGAGGTGGTGTTAGCTGGGATGAGAGTGGTACTGGAGGTGGTGTTAGCTGGGGTGAGAGTGGTACTGGAGGTGGTGATGGTTGGGATGATAATGGTACTGGAGGTGGTGTTAGCTGGGGTGAGAGTGGTACTGGAGGTGGTGTTAGCTGGGATGTGAGTGGTACTGGAGGTGGTGATGGGTGGGATGAGAGTGGTACTGGAGGTGGTGATGGTTGGGATGAGAGTGGTACTGGAGGTGGTGTTAGCTGGGGTGAGAGTGGTACTGGAGGTGGTGGTAGCTGGGATGAGAGTGGTACTGGACGTGGTGATGGGTGGGATGAGAGTGGTACTGGAGGTGGAGATGGTTGAGATGATAATGGTACTGGAGGTGGTGTTAGCTGGGGGGAGAGTGGTACTGGAGGTGGTGTTAGCTGGGATGAGAGTGGTACTGGAGGTGGTGATGGTTGGGATGAGAGTGGTACTGGAGGTGGTGATGGTTGGGATGAGAGTGGTACTGGAGGTGGTGATGGTTGGGATCAGAGTGGTACTGGAGGTGGTGATGGTTGGGATGAGAGTGGTACTGGAGGTGGTGTTAGCTGGGATGAGAGTGGTACTGGAGGTGGTGATGGTTGGGATGAGAGTGGTACTGGAGGTGGTGATGGTTGGGATGAGAGTGGTACTGGAGGTGGTGATGGTTGGGATGAGAGTGGTACTGGAGGTGGTGATGGTTGGGATGAGAGTGGTACTGGAGGTGGTGATAGTTGGGATGAGACTGGTACTGGAGGTGGTGATGGTTGGCATGAGAGTGGTACTGGAAGTGGTGTTAGCTGGGATGATAATGGTACTGGAGGTGGTGATGGTTGGGATGAGAGTGGTACTGGAGGTGGTGTTAGCTGGGGTGAGAGTGGTACTGGAGGTGGTGTTAGCTGGGATGAGAGTGGTACTGGAGGTGGTATTAGCTGGGGTGAGAGTGGTACTGGAGGTGGTGATGGTTGGGATGAGAGTGGTACTGGAGGTGGTGATGGTTGGGATGAGAGTGGTACTGGAGGTGGTGATGGTTGGGATGAGAGTGGTACTGGAGGTGGTGTTAGCTGGGATGAGAGTGGTACTGGAGGTGGTGATGGTTGGGATGAGAGTGGTACTGGAGGTGGTGATGGTTGGGATGAGAGTGGTACTGGAGGTGGTGATGGTTGGGATGAGAGTGGTACTGGAGGTGGTGATGGTTGGGATGAGAGTGGTACTGGAGGTGGTGATGGTTGGGATGAGAGTGGTACTGGAGGTGGTGTTAGCTGGGATGAGAGTGGTACTGGAGGTGGTGATGGTTGGGATGAGAGTGGTACTGGAGGTGGTGATGGTTGGGATGAGAGTGGTACTGGAGGTGGTGATGGTTGGGATGAGAGTGGTACTGGAGGTGGTGATGGTTGGGATGAGAGTCGTACTGGAGGTGGAGATGGTTGGGAAGATAATGGTACTGGAGGTGGTGTTAGCTGGGGGGAGAGTGGTACTGGAGGTGGTGTTAGCTGGGATGAGAGTGGTACTGGAGGTGGTGATGGTTGGGATGAGAGTGGTACTGGAGGTGGTGATGGTTAGGATGAGAGTGGTACTGGAGGTGGTGATGGTTGGGATCAGAGTGGTACTGGAGGTGGTGATGGTTGGGATGAGAGTGGTACTGGAGGTGGTGTTAGCTGGGATGAGAGTGGTACTGGAGGTGGTGATGGTTGGGATGAGAGTGGTACTGGAGGTGGTGATAGCTGGGGTGAGAGTGGTACTGGAGGTGGTGTTAGCTGGGATGAGAGTGGTACTGGAGGTGGTGATGGTTGGGATGAGAGTGGTACTGGAGGTGGTGATGGTTGGGATGAGAGTGGTACTGGAGGTGGTGTTAGCTGGGATGAGAGTGGTACTGGAGGTGGTGTTAGCTGGGATGAGAGTGGTACTGGAGGTGGTGATGGTTGGGATGAGAGTGGTACTGGAGGTGGTGTTAGCTGGGATGAGAGTGGTACTGGAGGTGGTGATGGTTGGGATGAGAGTGGTACTGGAGGTGGTGTTAGCTGGGGTGAGAGTGGTACTGGAGGTGGTGTTAGCTGGGATGAGAGTGGTACTGGAGGTGGTGATGGTTGGGATGAGAGTGGTACTGGAGGTGGTGTTAGCTGGGATGAGAGTGGTACTGGAGGTGGTGATGGTTGGGATGAGAGTGGTACTGGAGGTGGTGATGGTTGGGATGAGAGTGGTACTGGAGGTGGTGATGGTTGGGATCAGAGTGGTCCTGGAGGTGGTGATGGTTGGGATGAGAGTGGTACTTTAGGTGGTGATGGTTGGGGTGAGAGTGGTACTGGAGGTGGTGATGGTTGGGATGAGAGTGGTACTGGAGGTGGTGTTAGCTGGGGTGAGAGTGGTACTGGAGGTGGTGGTAGCTGGGATGAGAGTGGTACTGGACGTGGTGATGGGTGGGATGAGAGTGGTACTGGAGGTGGAGATGGTTGAGATGATAATGGTACTGGAGGTGGTGTTAGCTGGGGGGAGAGTGGTACTGGAGGTGGTGTTAGCTGGGATGAGAGTGGTACTGGAGGTGGTGATGGTTGGGATGAGAGTGGTACTGGAGGTGGTGATGGTTGGGATGAGAGTGGTACTGGAGGTGGTGATGGTTGGGATCAGAGTGGTACTGGAGGTGGTGATGGTTGGGATGAGAGTGGTACTGGAGGTGGTGTTAGCTGGGATGAGAGTGGTACTGGAGGTGGTGATGGTTGGGATGAGAGTGGTACTGGAGGTGGTGATGGTTGGGATGAGAGTGGTACTGGAGGTGGTGATGGTTGGGATGAGAGTGGTACTGGAGGTGGTGATGGTTGGGATGAGAGTGGTACTGGAGGTGGTGATAGTTGGGATGAGACTGGTACTGGAGGTGGTGATGGTTGGCATGAGAGTGGTACTGGAAGTGGTGTTAGCTGGGATGATAATGGTACTGGAGGTGGTGATGGTTGGGATGAGAGTGGTACTGGAGGTGGTGTTAGCTGGGGTGAGAGTGGTACTGGAGGTGGTGTTAGCTGGGATGAGAGTGGTACTGGAGGTGGTATTAGCTGGGGTGAGAGTGGTACTGGAGGTGGTGATGGTTGGGATGAGAGTGGTACTGGAGGTGGTGATGGTTGGGATGAGAGTGGTACTGGAGGTGGTGATGGTTGGGATGAGAGTGGTACTGGAGGTGGTGTTAGCTGGGATGAGAGTGGTACTGGAGGTGGTGATGGTTGGGATGAGAGTGGTACTGGAGGTGGTGATGGTTGGGATGAGAGTGGTACTGGAGGTGGTGATGGTTGGGATGAGAGTGGTACTGGAGGTGGTGATGGTTGGGATGAGAGTGGTACTGGAGGTGGTGATGGTTGGGATGAGAGTGGTACTGGAGGTGGTGTTAGCTGGGATGAGAGTGGTACTGGAGGTGGTGATGGTTGGGATGAGAGTGGTACTGGAGGTGGTGATGGTTGGGATGAGAGTGGTACTGGAGGTGGTGATGGTTGGGATGAGAGTGGTACTGGAGGTGGTGATGGTTGGGATGAGAGTCGTACTGGAGGTGGAGATGGTTGGGAAGATAATGGTACTGGAGGTGGTGTTAGCTGGGGGGAGAGTGGTACTGGAGGTGGTGTTAGCTGGGATGAGAGTGGTACTGGAGGTGGTGATGGTTGGGATGAGAGTGGTACTGGAGGTGGTGATGGTTAGGATGAGAGTGGTACTGGAGGTGGTGATGGTTGGGATCAGAGTGGTACTGGAGGTGGTGATGGTTGGGATGAGAGTGGTACTGGAGGTGGTGTTAGCTGGGATGAGAGTGGTACTGGAGGTGGTGATGGTTGGGATGAGAGTGGTACTGGAGGTGGTGATAGCTGGGGTGAGAGTGGTACTGGAGGTGGTGTTAGCTGGGATGAGAGTGGTACTGGAGGTGGTGATGGTTGGGATGAGAGTGGTACTGGAGGTGGTGATGGTTGGGATGAGAGTGGTACTGGAGGTGGTGTTAGCTGGGATGAGAGTGGTACTGGAGGTGGTGTTAGCTGGGATGAGAGTGGTACTGGAGGTGGTGATGGTTGGGATGAGAGTGGTACTGGAGGTGGTGTTAGCTGGGATGAGAGTGGTACTGGAGGTGGTGATGGTTGGGATGAGAGTGGTACTGGAGGTGGTGTTAGCTGGGGTGAGAGTGGTACTGGAGGTGGTGTTAGCTGGGATGAGAGTGGTACTGGAGGTGGTGATGGTTGGGATGAGAGTGGTACTGGAGGTGGTGTTAGCTGGGATGAGAGTGGTACTGGAGGTGGTGATGGTTGGGATGAGAGTGGTACTGGAGGTGGTGATGGTTGGGATGAGAGTGGTACTGGAGGTGGTGATGGTTGGGATCAGAGTGGTCCTGGAGGTGGTGATGGTTGGGATGAGAGTGGTACTTTAGGTGGTGATGGTTGGGGTGAGAGTGGTACTGGAGGTGGTGATGGTTGGGATGAGAGTGGTACTGGAGGTGGTGATAGTTGGGATGAGAGTGGTACTGGAGGTGGTGTTAGCTGGGATGAGAGTGGTACTGGAGGTGGTGATGGTTGGGATGAGAGTGGTACTGGAGGTGGTGTTAGCTGGGATGAGAGTGGTACTGGAGGTAGTGTTAGCTGGGATGAGAGTGGTACTGGAGGTGGTGATGGTTGGGATGAGAGTGGTACTGGAGGTGGTGTTAGCTGGGATGAGAGTGGTACTGGAGGTGGTGATGGTTGGGATGAGAGTGGTACTGGAGGTGGTGTTAGCTGGGGTGAGAGTGGTACTGGAGGTGGTGTTAGCTGGGATGAGAGTGGTACTGGAGGTGGTGATGGTTGGGATGAGAGTGGTACTGGAGGTGGTGATGGTTAGGATGATAATGGTACTGGAGGTGGTGTTAGCTGGGGTGAGAGTGGTACTGGAGGTGGTGTTAGCTGGGATGAGAGTGGTACTGGAGGTGGTGATGGTTGGGATGAGAGTGGTACTGGAGGTGGTGATGGTTGGGATGAGAGTGGTACTGGAGGTGGTGATGGCTAGGATGATAATGGTACTGGAGGTGGTGTTAGCTGGGGTGAGAGTGGTACTGGAGGTGGTGTTAGCTGGGATGAGAGTGGTACTGGAGGTGGTGATGGTTGGGATGAGAGTGGTACTGGAGGTGGTGATGGTTGGGATGAGAGTGGTACTGGAGGTGGTATTAGCTGGGGTGAGAGTGGTACTGGAGGTGGTGATGGTTGGGATGATAATGGTACTGGAGGTGGTGTTAGCTGGGATGATAATGGTACTGGAGGTGGTGATGGTTGGGTTGATAATGGTACTGGAGATGGTGTTATCTGGGGTGAGAGTGGTACTGGAGGTGGTGTTAGCTGGGATGAGAGTGGTACTGGAGGTGGTGTTAGCTGGGATGATAATGGTACTAGAGTTGGTGTTAGCTGGGATGAGAGTGGTACTGGAGGTGGTGTTAGCTGGGGTGAGAGTGGTACTGGAGGTGGTGATGGTTGGGATGATAATGGTACTGGAGGTGGTGTTAGCTGGGGTGAGAGTGGTACTGGAGGTGGTGTTAGCTGGGATGTGAGTGGTACTGGAGGTGGTGATGGGTGGGATGAGAGTGGTACTGGAGGTGGTGATGGTTGGGATGAGAGTGGTACTGGAGGTGGTGTTAGCTGGGGTGAGAGTGGTACTGGAGGTGGTGGTAGCTGGGATGAGAGTGGTACTGGACGTGGCGATGGGTGGGATGAGAGTGGTACTGGAGGTGGAGATGGTTGAGATGATAATGGTACTGGAGGTGGTGTTAGCTGGGGGTAGAGTGGTACTGGAGGTGGTGTTAGCTGGGATGAGAGTGGTACTGGAGGTGGTGATGGTTGGGATGAGAGTGGTACTGGAGGTGGTGATGGTTGGGATGAGAGTGGTACTGGAGGTGGTGATGGTTGGGATCAGAGTGGTACTGGAGGTGGTGATGGTTGGGATGAGAGTGGTACTGGAGGTGGTGTTAGCTGGGATGAGAGTGGTACTGGAGGTGGTGATGGTTGGGATGAGAGTGGTACTGGAGGTGGTGATGGTTGGGATGAGAGTGGTACTGGAGGTGGTGATGGTTGGGATGAGAGTGGTACTGGAGGTGGTGATGGTTGGGATGAGAGTGGTACTGGAGGTGGTGATAGTTGGGATGAGACTGGTACTGGAGGTGGTGATGGTTGGCATGAGAGTGGTACTGGAAGTGGTGTTAGCTGGGATGATAATGGTACTGGAGGTGGTGATGGTTCGGATGAGAGTGGTACTGGAGGTGGTGTTAGCTGGGGTGAGAGTGGTACTGGAGGTGGTGTTAGCTGGGATGAGAGTGGTACTGGAGGTGGTGTTAGCTGGGATGATAATGGTACTGGAGGTGGTGATGGTTGGGATGATAATGGTACTGGAGGTGGTGTTAGCTGGGATGATAATGGTACTGGAGGTGGTGATGGTTGGGTTGATAATGGTACTGGAGATGGTGTTATCTGGGGTGAGAGTGGTACTGGAGGTGGTGTTAGCTGGGATGAGAGTGGTACTGGAGGTGGTGTTAGCTGGGGTGAGAGTGGTACTGGAGGTGGTGGTGGTTGGGATGATAATGGTACTGGAGGTGGTGTTAGCTGGGGTGAGAGTGGTACTGGAGGTGGTGTTAGCTGGGATGTGAGTGGTACTGGAGGTGGTGATGGGTGGGATGAGAGTGGTACTGGAGGTGGTGATGGTTGGGATGAGAGTGGTACTGGAGGTGGTGTTAGCTGGGGTGAGAGTGGTACTGGAGGTGGTGGTAGCTGGGATGAGAGTGGTACTGGACGTGGTGATGGGTGGGATGAGAGTGGTACTGGAGGTGGAGATGGTTGAGATGATAATGGTACTGGAGGTGGTGTTAGCTGGGGGGAGAGTGGTACTGGAGGTGGTGTTAGCTGGGATGAGAGTGGTACTGGAGGTGGTGATGGTTGGGATGAGAGTGGTACTGGAGGTGGTGATGGTTGGGATGAGAGTGGTACTGGAGGTGGTGATGGTTGGGATCAGAGTGGTACTGGAGGTGGTGATGGTTGGGATGAGAGTGGTACTGGAGGTGGTGTTAGCTGGGATGAGAGTGGTACTGGAGGTGGTGATGGTTGGGATGAGAGTGGTACTGGAGGTGGTGATGGTTGGGATGAGAGTGGTACTGGAGGTGGTGATGGTTGGGATGAGAGTGGTACTGGAGGTGGTGATGGTTGGGATGAGAGTGGTACTGGAGGTGGTGATAGTTGGGATGAGACTGGTTCTGGAGGTGGTGATGGTTGGCATGAGAGTGGTACTGGAAGTGGTGTTAGCTGGGATGATAATGGTACTGGAGGTGGTGATGGTTGGGATGAGAGTGGTACTGGAGGTGGTGTTAGCTGGGGTGAGAGTGGTACTGGAGGTGGTGTTAGCTGGGATGAGAGTGGTACTGGAGGTGGTATTAGCTGGGGTGAGAGTGGTACTGGAGGTGGTGATGGTTGGGATGAGAGTGGTACTGGAGGTGGTGATGGTTGGGATGAGAGTGGTACTGGAGGTGGAGATGGTTGGGATGAGAGTGGTACTGGAGGTGGTGTTAGCTGGGATGAGAGTGGTACTGGAGGTGGTGATGGTTGGGATGAGAGTGGTACTGGAGGTGGTGATGGTTGGGATGAGAGTGGTACTGGAGGTGGTGATGGTTGGGATGAGAGTGGTACTGGAGGTGGTGATGGTTGGGATGAGAGTGGTACTGGAGGTGGTGATGGTTGGGATGAGAGTGGTACTGGAGGTGGTGTTAGCTGGGATGAGAGTGGTACTGGAGGTGGTGATGGTTGGGATGATAATGGTACTGGAGGTGGTGTTAGCTGGGATGATAATGGTACTGGAGGTGGTGATGGTTGGGTTGATAATGGTACTGGAGATGGTGTTATCTGGGGTGAGAGTGGTACTGGAGGTGGTGTTAGCTGGGATGAGAGTGGTACTGGAGGTGGTGTTAGCTGGGGTGAGAGTGGTACTGGAGGTGGTGGTGGTTGGGATGATAATGGTACTGGAGGTGGTGTTAGCTGGGGTGAGAGTGGTACTGGAGGTGGTGTTAGCTGGGATGTGAGTGGTACTGGAGGTGGTGATGGGTGGGATGAGAGTGGTACTGGAGGTGGTGATGGTTGGGATGAGAGTGGTACTGGAGGTGGTGTTAGCTGGGGTGAGAGTGGTACTGGAGGTGGTGGTAGCTGGGATGAGAGTGGTACTGGACGTGGTGATGGGTGGGATGAGAGTGGTACTGGAGGTGGAGATGGTTGAGATGATAATGGTACTGGAGGTGGTGTTAGCTGGGGGGAGAGTGGTACTGGAGGTGGTGTTAGCTGGGATGAGAGTGGTACTGGAGGTGGTGATGGTTGGGATGAGAGTGGTACTGGAGGTGGTGATGGTTGGGATGAGAGTGGTACTGGAGGTGGTGATGGTTGGGATCAGAGTGGTACTGGAGGTGGTGATGGTTGGGATGAGAGTGGTACTGGAGGTGGTGTTAGCTGGGATGAGAGTGGTACTGGAGGTGGTGATGGTTGGGATGAGAGTGGTACTGGAGGTGGTGATGGTTGGGATGAGAGTGGTACTGGAGGTGGTGATGGTTGGGATGAGAGTGGTACTGGAGGTGGTGATGGTTGGGATGAGAGTGGTACTGGAGGTGGTGATAGTTGGGATGAGACTGGTTCTGGAGGTGGTGATGGTTGGCATGAGAGTGGTACTGGAAGTGGTGTTAGCTGGGATGATAATGGTACTGGAGGTGGTGATGGTTGGGATGAGAGTGGTACTGGAGGTGGTGTTAGCTGGGGTGAGAGTGGTACTGGAGGTGGTGTTAGCTGGGATGAGAGTGGTACTGGAGGTGGTATTAGCTGGGGTGAGAGTGGTACTGGAGGTGGTGATGGTTGGGATGAGAGTGGTACTGGAGGTGGTGATGGTTGGGATGAGAGTGGTACTGGAGGTGGTGATGGTTGGGATGAGAGTGGTACTGGAGGTGGTGTTAGCTGGGATGAGAGTGGTACTGGAGGTGGTGATGGTTGGGATGAGAGTGGTACTGGAGGTGGTGATGGTTGGGATGAGAGTGGTACTGGAGGTGGTGATGGTTGGGATGAGAGTGGTACTGGAGGTGGTGATGGTTGGGATGAGAGTGGTACTGGAGGTGGTGATGGTTGGGATGAGAGTGGTACTGGAGGTGGTGTTAGCTGGGATGAGAGTGGTACTGGAGGTGGTGATGGTTGGGATGAGAGTGGTACTGGAGGTGGTGATGGTTGGGATGAGAGTGGTACTGGAGGTGGTGATGGTTGGGATGAGAGTGGTACTGGAGGTGGTGATGGTTGGGATGAGAGTCGTACTGGAGGTGGAGATGGTTGGGAAGATAATGGTACTGGAGGTGGTGTTAGCTGGGGGGAGAGTGGTACTGGAGGTGGTGTTAGCTGGGATGAGAGTGGTACTGGAGGTGGTGATGGTTGGGATGAGAGTGGTACTGGAGGTGGTGATGGTTAGGATGAGAGTGGTACTGGAGGTGGTGATGGTTGGGATCAGAGTGGTACTGGAGGTGGTGATGGTTGGGATGAGAGTGGTACTGGAGGTGGTGTTAGCTGGGATGAGAGTGGTACTGGAGGTGGTGATGGTTGGGATGAGAGTGGTACTGGAGGTGGTGATAGCTGGGGTGAGAGTGGTACTGGAGGTGGTGTTAGCTGGGATGAGAGTGGTACTGGAGGTGGTGATGGTTGGGATGAGAGTGGTACTGGAGGTGGTGATGGTTGGGATGAGAGTGGTACTGGAGGTGGTGTTAGCTGGGATGAGAGTGGTACTGGAGGTGGTGTTAGCTGGGATGAGAGTGGTACTGGAGGTGGTGATGGTTGGGATGAGAGTGGTACTGGAGGTGGTGTTAGCTGGGATGAGCGTGGTACTGGAGGTGGTGATGGTTGGGATGAGAGTGGTACTGGAGGTGGTGTTAGCTGGGGTGAGAGTGGTACTGGAGGTGGTGTTAGCTGGGATGAGAGTGGTACTGGAGGTGGTGATGGTTGGGATGAGAGTGGTACTGGAGGTGGTGTTAGCTGGGATGAGAGTGGTACTGGAGGTGGTGATGGTTGGGATGAGAGTGGTACTGGAGGTGGTGATGGTTGGGATGAGAGTGGTACTGGAGGTGGTGATGGTTGGGATCAGAGTGGTCCTGGAGGTGGTGATGGTTGGGATGAGAGTGGTACTTTAGGTGGTGATGGTTGGGGTGAGAGTGGTACTGGAGGTGGTGATGGTTGGGATGAGAGTGGTACTGGAGGTGGTGATAGTTGGGATGAGAGTGGTACTGGAGGTGGTGTTAGCTGGGATGAGAGTGGTACTGGAGGTGGTGATGGTTGGGATGAGAGTGGTACTGGAGGTGGTGTTAGCTGGGATGAGAGTGGTACTGGAGGTAGTGTTAGCTGGGATGAGAGTGGTACTGGAGGTGGTGATGGTTGGGATGAGAGTGGTACTGGAGGTGGTGTTATCTGGGATGAGAGTGGTACTGGAGGTGGTGATGGTTGGGATGAGAGTGGTACTGGAGGTGGTGTTAGCTGGGGTGAGAGTGGTACTGGAGGTGGTGTTAGCTGGGATGAGAGTGGTACTGGAGGTGGTGATGGTTGGGATGAGAGTGGTACTGGAGGTGGTGATGGTTAGGATGATAATGGTACTGGAGGTGGTGTTAGCTGGGGTGAGAGTGGTACTGGAGGTGGTGTTAGCTGGGATGAGAGTGGTACTGGAGGTGGTGATGGTTGGGATGAGAGTGGTACTGGAGGTGGTGATGGTTGGGATGAGAGTGGTACTGGAGGTGGTGATGGCTAGGATGATAATGGTACTGGAGGTGGTGTTAGCTGGGGTGAGAGTGGTACTGGAGGTGGTGATGGTTGGGATGAGAGTGGTACTGGAGGTGGTGTTAGCTGGGATGAGAGTGGTACTGGAGGTGGTGATGGTTGGGATGAGAGTGGTACTGGAGGTGGTGTTAGCTGGGATGAGAGTGGTACTGGAGGTGGTGATGGTTGGGATGAGAGTGGTACTGGAGGTGGTGTTAGCTGGGGTGAGAGTGGTACTGGAGGTGGTGTTAGCTGGGATGAGAGTGGTACTGGAGGTGGTGATGGTTGGGATGAGAGTGGTACTGGAGGTGGTGATGGTTAGGATGATAATGGTACTGGAGGTGGTGTTAGCTGGGGTGAGAGTGGTACTGGAGGTGGTGTTAGCTGGGATGAGAGTGGTACTGGAGGTGGTGATGGTTGGGATGAGAGTGGTACTGGAGGTGGTGATGGTTGGGATGAGAGTGGTACTGGAGGTGGTGATGGCTAGGATGATAATGGTACTGGAGGTAGTGTTAGCTGGGATGAGAGTGGTACTGGAGGTGGTGATGGTTGGGATGAGAGTGGTACTGGAGGTGGTGTTAGCTGGGATGAGAGTGGTACTGGAGGTGGTGATGGTTGGGATGAGAGTGGTACTGGAGGTGGTGTTAGCTGGGGTGAGAGTGGTACTGGAGGTGGTGTTAGCTGGGATGAGAGTGGTACTGGAGGTGGTGATGGTTGGGATGAGAGTGGTACTGGAGGTGGTGATGGTTAGGATGATAATGGTACTGGAGGTGGTGTTAGCTGGGGTGAGAGTGGTACTGGAGGTGGTGTTAGCTGGGATGAGAGTGGTACTGGAGGTGGTGATGGTTGGGATGAGAGTGGTACTGGAGGTGGTGATGGTTGGGATGAGAGTGGTACTGGAGGTGGTATTAGCTGGGGTGAGAGTGGTACTGGAGGTGGTGATGGTTGGGATGATAATGGTACTGGAGGTGGTGTTAGCTGGGATGATAATGGTACTGGAGGTGGTGATGGTTGGGTTGATAATGGTACTGGAGATGGTGTTATCTGGGGTGAGAGTGGTACTGGAGGTGGTGTTAGCTGGGATGAGAGTGGTACTGGAGGTGGTGTTAGCTGGGATGATAATGGTACTAGAGTTGGTGTTAGCTGTGATGAGAGTGGTACTGGAGGTGGTGTTAGCTGGGGTGAGAGTGGTACTGGAGGTGGTGATGGTTGGGATGATAATGGTACTGGAGTTGGTGTTAGCTGGGGTGAGAGTGGTACTGGAGGTGGTGTTAGCTGGGATGTGAGTGGTACTGGAGGTGGTGATGGGTGGGATGAGAGTGGTACTGGAGGTGGTGATGGTTGGGATGAGAGTGGTACTGGAGGTGGTGTTAGCTGGGGTGAGAGTGGTACTGGAGGTGGTGGTAGCTGGGATGAGAGTGGTACTGGACGTGGCGATGGGTGGGATGAGAGTGGTACTGGAGGTGGAGATGGTTGAGATGATAATGGTACTGGAGGTGGTGTTAGCTGGGGGGAGAGTGGTACTGGAGGTGGTGTTAGCTGGGATGAGAGTGGTACTGGAGGTGGTGATGGTTGGGATGAGAGTGGTACTGGAGGTGGTGATGGTTGGGATGAGAGTGGTACTGGAGGTGGTGATGGTTGGGATCAGAGTGGTACTGGAGGTGGTGATGGTTGGGATGAGAGTGGTACTGGAGGTGGTGTTAGCTGGGATGAGAGTGGTACTGGAGGTGGTGATGGTTGGGATGAGAGTGGTACTGGAGGTGGTGATGGTTGGGATGAGAGTGGTACTGGAGGTGGTGATGGTTGGGATGAGAGTGGTACTGGAGGTGGTGATGGTTGGGATGAGAGTGGTACTGGAGGTGGTGATAGTTGGGATGAGACTGGTACTGGAGGTGGTGATGGTTGGCATGAGAGTGGTACTGGAAGTGGTGTTAGCTGGGATGATAATGGTACTGGAGGTGGTGATGGTTCGGATGAGAGTGGTACTGGAGGTGGTGTTAGCTGGGGTGAGAGTGGTACTGGAGGTGGTGTTAGCTGGGATGAAAGTGGTACTGGAGGTGGTATTAGCTGGGGTGAGAGTGGTACTGGAGGTGGTGATGGTTGGGATGAGAGTGGTACTGGAGGTGGTGATGGTTGGGATGAGAGTGGTACTGGAGGTGGTGATGGTTGGGATGAGAGTGGTACTGGAGGTGGTGTTAGCTGGGATGAGAGTGGTACTGGAGGTGGTGATGGTTGGGATGAGAGTGGTACTGGAGGTGGTGATGGTTGGGATGAGAGTGGTACTGGAGGTGGTGATGGTTGGGATGAGAGTGGTACTGGAGGTGGTGATGGTTGGGATGAGAGTGGTACTGGAGGTGGTGATGGTTGGGATGAGAGTGGTACTGGAGGTGGTGTTAGCTGGGATGAGAGTGGTACTGGAGGTGGTGATGGTTGGGATGAGAGTGGTACTGGAGGTGGTGATGGTTGGGATGAGAGTGGTACTGGAGGTGGTGATGGTTGGGATGAGAGTGGTACTGGAGGTGGTGATGGTTGGGATGAGAGTCGTACTGGAGGTGGAGATGGTTGGGAAGATAATGGTACTGGAGGTGGTGTTAGCTGGGGGGAGAGTGGTACTGGAGGTGGTGTTAGCTGGGATGAGAGTGGTACTGGAGGTGGTGATGGTTGGGATGAGAGTGGTACTGGAGGTGGTGATGGTTAGGATGAGAGTGGTACTGGAGGTGGTGATGGTTGGGATCAGAGTGGTACTGGAGGTGGTGATGGTTGGGATGAGAGTGGTACTGGAGGTGGTGTTAGCTGGGATGAGAGTGGTACTGGAGGTGGTGATGGTTGGGATGAGAGTGGTACTGGAGGTGGTGATGGTTGGGATGAGAGTGGTACTGGAGGTGGTGATGGTTGGGATGAGAGTGGTACTGGAGGTGGTGTTAGCTGGGATGAGAGTGGTACTGGAGGTGGTGATGGTTGGGATGAGAGTGGTTATGGAGGTGGTGTTAGCTGGGATGAGAGTGGTACTGGAGGTGGTGATGGTTGGGATGAGAGTGGTACTGGAGGTGGTGATGGTTGGGATGAGAGTGGTACTGGAGGTGGTGATGGTTGGGATGAGAGTGGTACTGGAGGTGGTGATAGTTGGGATGAGACTGGTACTGGAGGTGGTGATGGTTGGCATGAGAGTGGTACTGGAAGTGGTGTTAGCTGGGATGATAATGGTACTGGAGGTGGTGATGGTTGGGATGAGAGTGGTACTGGAGGTGATGTTAGCTGGGGTGAGAGTGGTACTGGAGGTGGTGTTAGCTGGGATGAGAGTGGTACTGGAGGTGGTATTAGCTGGGGTGAGAGTGGTACTGGAGGTGGTGATGGTTGGGATGAGAGTGGTACTGGAGGTGGTGATGGTTGGGATGAGAGTGGTACTGGAGGTGGTGATGGTTGGGATGAGAGTGGTACTGGAGGTGGTGTTAGCTGGGATGAGAGTGGTACTGGAGGTGGTGATGGTTGGGATGAGAGTGGTACTGCAGGTGGTGATGGTTGGGATGAGAGTGGTACTGGAGGTGGTGATGGTTGGGGTGAGAGTAGTACTGGAGGTGGTGATGGTTGGGATGAGAGTGGTACTAGAGGTGGTGATGGTTGGGATGAGAGTGGTACTGGAGGTGGTGATGGTTGGGATGAGAGTGGTACTGGAGGTGGTGTTAGCTGGGGTGAGAGTGGTACTGGAGGTGGTGTTAGCTGGGATGAGAGTGGTACTGGAGGTGGTGATGGTTGGGATGAGAGTGGTACTGGAGGTGGTGAGGGTTGGGATGAGAGTGGTACTGGAGGTGGTGAGGGTTGGGATAAGAGTGGTACTGGAGGTGGTGAGGGTTGGGATGAGAGTGGTACTGGAGGTGGTGTTAGCTGGGGTGAGAGTGGTACTGGAGGTGGTGAAGGTTGGGGTGAGAGTGGTACTGGAGGTGGTGATGGTTGGGTTGAGAGTGGTACTGGAGGTGGTGAGGGTTGGGATGAGAGTGGTACTGGAGGTGGTGTTAGCTGGGATGAGAGTGGTACTGGAGGTGGTGTTAGCTGGGATGAGAGTGGTACTGGAGGTGGTGATGGTTGGGATGAGAGTGGTACTGGAGGTGGTGTTAGCTGGGGTGAGAGTGGTACTGGAGGTGGTGTTAGCTGGGATGAGAGTGGTACTGGAGGTGGTGATGGTTGGGATGAGAGTGGTACTGGAGGTGGTGAGGGTTGGGATGAGAGTGGTACTGGAGGTGGTGTTAGCTGGGGTGAGAGTGGTACTGGAGGTGGTGAGGGTTGGGGTGAGAGTGGTACTGGAGGTGGTGTTAGCTGGGGTGAGAGTGGTACTGGAGGTGGAGATGGTTGGGATGATAATGGTACTGGAGGTGGTGTTAGCTGGGGTGAGAGTGGTACTGGAGGTGGTGAGGGTTGGGGTGAGAGTGGTACTGGAGGTGGTGTTAGCTGGGATGAGAGTGGTACTGGAGGTGGTGTTAGCTGGGATGAGAGTTGTACTGGAGGTGGAGATGGTTGGCATGAGAGTGGTGTGAGGGGATGGTTCACCAGCTCACTTACAATAGTGCTCTTATGCCTGTGGAGGCCAGTTCACTTGCTAAGTGCACTTGTTAAGTGCGCGGACCTAAGTTTGGTAACCATTACCCGAAACATCTTGTGTTTGGGCTCATGGGAGAGCCCCAGTCATCAGCATTCCAGAAATGTTTCCCCTGGCCGGGGTAGCACGTCTGTGGACAGAGATATAACAATAGCATCTTTTCATTGTAAGCTTGGAGGGACTCAAAATTTGCGCGGGAATCTTGGGAGGCCTGGGACAGCGTGGGCGAGCGTGGGCCTCCCGCTAGCTCCAGCATTGTCGTCATGGCAACGGCAGGCGTCCATCTTGAGCCGCCATGTTGGTCGGCCATTTTGGAGTGCCCTAGGGCCATGGTACACCGTCTCTGATTGGTTGACAGGGGTAGGCCGCTGTGTGCCTCCCTCTGATTGGTTCTTTTGAGGCAGAGCCCGGGAAGCCGGTGTTCCTGCCCCAAGACATCATTCTGCTCCAGTCACCACCCCAGCCTGACGTCTCTCTCTTGCCCATTCGGCCAAATTGGGTAAGACGACGTCGTGGTGACAGTCGCCTCAGCTCCTCCACTCCCGCCCCCACCAAGACCGCCAGCTGCACAGACAGAATCCAGCTGGAATCCTCGTTGAGGGGTAGATAGATAGGGAACGAGTGAGAGAAATCTTGGATCGTGGGTAATTTGCATACGAGGAGCAACAGACTCGTGGGTCCCCACTCCAGTGATTATAGACGTTCTAATTCCTGCTAGTGCTTTGTAGCAGTCGAGGGGAACGGGGAAATTCGTGCCAAGTGTTCAGGGGGCAGTTTTCTCATAGAAATTCGTGGAAATCTCAAGTCAGTGTTTTGGCGCCAAAGTGATGGGAGTACTACGCTTGCTCGGGAGGGGGTAGGCTGCCACAGTCTACCATCCGCCACCTAGCGCGCCGCCACCTACACCACCTACTGCCACCTAGCGCGCCGCCACCTACACCACCTACTGCCACCTAGCGTGCCGCCACCTACACCACCTACCGCCACGTAGCGCGCCGCCACCTACACCACCTACCGCCACCTAGCGCGCCGCCACCTACACCACCTACCGCCACCTAGCGCGCCGCCACCTACACCACCTACCGCCACCTAGCGCGCCGCCACCTACACCACCTACCGCCACCTAGCGCGCCGCCACCTACACCACCTACCGCGCCGCCACCTACACCACCTAGCGCGCCGCCACCTACACCACCTACCGCCACCTAGCGCGCCGCCACCTACACCACCTACCGCGCCGCCACCTACACCACCTACCGCACCGCCACCTACACCACCTACCGCCACCTAGCGCGCCGCCACCTACACCACCTACCGCCACCTAGCGCGCCGCCACCTACACCACCTACCGCGCCGCCACCTACACCACCTACCGCACCGCCACCTACACCACCTACCGCCACCTAGCGCGCCGCCACCTACACCACCTACCGCCACCTAGCGCGCCGCCAACTACACCACCTACCGCCACCTACCGCGCCGCCACCTACACCACCTACCGCCACCTAGCGCGCCGCCACCTACACCACCTACCGCCACCTACCGCGCCGCCACCTACACCACCTACTGCCACCTAGCGCGCCGCCACCTACACCACCTACCGCCACCTAGCGCGCCGCCACCTACCACCACCTAGCGCGCCGCCACCTACACCACCTACCGCCACCTAGCGCGCCGCCACCTACACCACCTACTGCCACCTAGCGCGCCGCCACCTACACCACCTACCGCCACCTAGCGCGCCGCCACCAACACCACCTACCGCCACCTAGCGCGCCGCCACCTACACCACCTACTGCCACCTACCGCGCCGCCACCTACACCACCTACTGCCACCTACCGCGCCGCCACCAACACCACCTACCGCCACCTAGCGCGCCGCTACTTACACCACCTACCGCCACCTAGCTCGCCGCCACCTACACCACCTACCGCCACCTAGCGCGCCGCCACCTACCACCACCTAGCGCGCCGCCACCTACACTACCTACCGCGCCGCCACCTACACCACCTACCGCCACCTAGCGCGCCGCCTCCTACACCACCTACCGCCACCTAGC
Organism: Procambarus clarkii; assembly: GCF_040958095.1. Taxonomy (NCBI): domain Eukaryota; kingdom Metazoa; phylum Arthropoda; class Malacostraca; order Decapoda; family Cambaridae; genus Procambarus; species Procambarus clarkii. The sequence continues at coordinate 1,706,506 of NC_091195.1, read as the reverse complement.
GCGCCGCCACCTACACCACCTAGCGCGCCGCCACCTACCGCCACCTAGCGCGCCGCCACCTACACCACCTACCGCCACCTAGCGCGCCGCCACCTACACCACCTAGCGCGCCGCCACCTACACCACCTACCGCCACCTAGCGCGCCGCCACCTACACCACCTACCGCCACCTAGCGCGCCGCCACCTACACCACCTACACCACCTAGCGCGCCGCCACCTACACCACCTACCGTGCCGTGAGCCAGCCACCCGCCAGCAGGGGGCGTGAAGTACCGGCACTTGATAGACTGTGGGAAGAGAACCGTCATTTTAGAATAACGTAAACGTGGTGATTAACGTTCTTAATCACCTGAATTGGTCTGAGTATGGAAGCCTCGGACGGAATTCAGACCTTAATGTAAATTGGTGAACCAGTGCGAAAGGTTGCGTATTTAATTGATTAATTATTGATCTTGAGGATAGTAATTAATGACTCTAAGGGTAATCACGAGTGATTACCGTTCTCTTATCACTTTGGACATTGTAAATCAAAATTTACCATCGTTGAGAGATAGTAACCGATAACGTAAAGTAACGTAAATTAACGTAGCTAGTAAAGAGATTAATCAGCTGTCTGGAAGTACAGGGATTAATGGGATTTACTCACTGATTGCTCGACGGGTAGAGTATTTATGTAATTTCCGCGTTACTAGGGACAGTTGTAAGAGTTAATAAATTAACGTAAATGTTACCTTGTTATTAACGTAAATGTTACTTTGTCATTAACGTAAATCAATTGTTATTGATTGTTGATCGTCCGTGGGACGGAGTGTTAACGTAATATAAAGATTAATTGGAGGAAGGGTTGATGGAGTTGCCAGTGAACCCATTAGTCATTGTTGTCATTGACAGGCTACTGATATGAGAGCATTACAACCGCTAGTGCAGGTGTGGACTGCACAGAGGTGTAGAACAGTTAGGAGGTTACTGGAGACGTGTCTCAGAACCAACTGTGTTATAGTTACAGGTGTGATTATAGATCTGTTATTGCCTGCTTGTTTGATTCCTCTGTGTTCACGCTCATGTTCGAGTTAGTTCATTATGCAGTCCTAGGGGCAGGGGCCAGATTCACGAAAGCACTTACGCCAGCACATACGAACCCGTACATCTTTTGTCAATCTTTCGGGGCTTTGTTTACAATTATTAAACAGTTAATGAGCTCCGAAGCACCAGGAGGCTGTTTATAACAATAACAACAGTTGATTGTGAAGTTTTCATGCTTGTAAACTGTTTAATAAATGTAACCAAAGCCGTCAAAGATTGAGGAAAGATGTACACGTTCGTAAGTACTTGCGTAACTGTTTCGTGAAATCTGGCCCTGGTGTCTAGCTGTCATTGATAGTGTCACAGGAAGGATCTCCAGTAACGTCATTGACATTTCCTTTGTTTTTGTTGTAGTAGTTAGTACTTTATTGAATAAACTAAGTTGTTATGTTGAACATTGTCTGCGTTACACCCACACATTTATATGGTTCTGTAAGTGTACTCTCACACTCCACTATTAAACTGAAACTGATTCTTGAGTTTTGGACCAAATATACGGCACCACACAATAATAAATTATTGTTGTGAGAGCCCAGGACCTACTAGTTAGATTCGCTTCGGGGAATGGCGAAGGTCGACGGCCGATAGTGGAGGGGATTTAAACTTTTTGGGGTCTCTGCGTTTGCCTAGTCAATTGTTCATAAATGGTCCCAGAGTGAGGAATGAGCTGCTTACTACACTGGTGTGTTAGCTAAGCAAGTCCTTCCTCAGGCGACCTAATTGAATATTACGACAGGAATAAAGGTTAAAAGAATTAAAGAATTTTTTTAGAAATTTTCAGAGCTCAATTCCTTACAATTCCATATTCCATATCCTCAAACTCTCACAATTGGTACTGGAGGTGGTGTTAGCTGGGATGAGAGTGGTACTGGAGGTGGTATTAGCTGGGATGAGAGTGGTACTGGAGGTGGTGTTAGCTGGGATGAGAGTGGTACTGGAGGTGGTGTTAGCTGGGATGAGAGTGGTACTGGAGGTGGTGTTAGCTGGGATGAGAGTGGTACTGGAGGTGGTGTTAGCTGGGATGAGAGTGGTACTGGAGGTGGTGTTAGCTGGGATGAGAGTGGTACTGGAGGTGGTGTTAGCTGGGGTGAGAATGGTGCTGGAGGTGGTGTTAACTGGGATGAGAGTGGTACTGGAGATGGTGTTAGCTGGGATGAGAGTGGTACTGGAGGTGGTGTTAGCTGGGATGAGAGTGGTACTGGAGGTGGTGTTAGCTGGGGTGAGAATGGTGCTGGAGGTGGTGTTAACTGGGATGAGAGTGGTACTGGAGGTGGTGATGGTTGGGATGAGAGTGGTACTGGAGGTAGTGATGGTTGGGATAGGAGTGGTACTGGAGGTGGTGTTAGCTGGGATGATAGTGGTACTGGAGGTGGTGATGTTTGGGAAGAGAGTGGTACTGGATGTGGTGGTAGCTGGGATGAGAGTGGTACTGGAGGTGGTGTTAGCTGGGATGAGAGTGGTACTGGAGGTGGTGATGGTTGGGATGAGAGTGGTACTGGAGGTGGTGATGGTTGGGATGAGAGTGGTACTGGAGGTGGTGATGGTTGGGATGAGAGTGGTACTGGAGGTGGTGATGGTTGGGATAGGAATGGTACTGGAGGTGGTGTTAGCTGGGGTGAGAGTGGTACTGGAGGTGGTGTTAGCTGGGATGAGAGTGGTACTGGAGGTGGTGATGGTTGGGATGAGAGTGGTACTGGAGGTGGTGATGGTTGGGATGAGAGTGGTACTGGAGGTGGTGATGGTTGGGATGAGAGTGGTATTGGAGGTGGTGATGGTTGGGATGAGAGTGGTACTGGAGGTGGTGATGGTTGGGATGAGAGTGGTACTGGAGGTGGTGTTAGCTGGGATGAGAGTGGTACTGGAGGTGGTGTTAGCTGGGGTGAGAGTGGTACTGGAGGTGGTGTTAGCTGGGGTGAGAGTGGTACTGGAGGTGGTGTTAGCTGGGATGAGAGTGGTACTGGAGGTAGTGATGGTTGGGGTGAGAGTTGTACTGGAGGTGGTGTTAGCTGGGATGAGAGTGGTACTGGAGGTGGTGTTAGCTGGGGTGAGAGTGGTACTGGAGGTGGTGATGGTTGCGATGAGAGTGGTACTGGAGGTGGTGATGGTTGGGATGAGAGTGGTACTTGAGGTGGTGATGGTTGGGATGAGAGTGGTACTGGAGGTGGTGTTAGCTGGGATGAGAGTGGTACTGGAGGTGGTGTTAGCTGGGGTGAGAGTGGTACTGGAGGTGGTGTTAGCTGGGGTGAGAATGGTACTGGAGGTGGTGTTAGCTGGGATGAGAGTGGTACTGGAGGTGGTGTTAGCTGGGATGAGAGTGGTACTGGAGGTGGTGTTAGCTGGGATGAGAGTGGTACTGGAGGTGGTGTTAGCTGGGGTGAGAGTGGTACTGGAGGTGTTGTTAGCTGGGATGAGAGTGGTACTGGAGGTGGTGATGGTTGGGATGAGAGTGGTACTGGAGGTAGTGATGGTTGGGATAGGAGTGGTACTGGAGGTGGTGTTAGCTGGGATGATAGTGGTACTGGAGGTGGTGATGTTTGGGAAGAGAGTGGTACTGGATGTGGTGGTAGCTGGGATGAGAGTGGTACTGGAGGTGGTGTTAGCTGGGATGAGAGTGGTACTGGAGGTGGTGATGGTTGGGATGAGAGTGGTACTGGAGGTGGTGATGGTTGGGATGAGAGTGGTACTGGAGGTGGTGATGGTTGGGATGAGAGTGGTACTGGAGGTGGTGATGGTTGGGATAGGAATGGTACTGGAGGTGGTGTTAGCTGGGGTGAGAGTGGTACTGGAGGTGGTGTTAGCTGGGATGAGAGTGGTACTGGAGGTGGTGATGGTTGGGATGAGAGTGGTACTGGAGGTGGTGATGGTTGGGATGAGAGTGGTACTGGAGGTGGTGATGGTTGGGATGAGAGTGGTATTGGAGGTGGTGATGGTTGGGATGAGAGTGGTACTGGAGGTGGTGATGGTTGGGATGAGAGTGGTACTGGAGGTGGTGTTAGCTGGGATGAGAGTGGTACTGGAGGTGGTGTTAGCTGGGGTGAGAGTGGTACTGGAGGTGGTGTTAGCTGGGGTGAGAGTGGTACTGGAGGTGGTGTTAGCTGGGATGAGAGTGGTACTGGAGGTAGTGATGGTTGGGGTGAGAGTTGTACTGGAGGTGGTGTTAGCTGGGATGAGAGTGGTACTGGAGGTGGTGTTAGCTGGGGTGAGAGTGGTACTGGAGGTGGTGATGGTTGCGATGAGAGTGGTACTGGAGGTGGTGATGGTTGGGATGAGAGTGGTACTTGAGGTGGTGATGGTTGGGATGAGAGTGGTACTGGAGGTGGTGTTAGCTGGGATGAGAGTGGTACTGGAGGTGGTGTTAGCTGGGGTGAGAGTGGTACTGGAGGTGGTGTTAGCTGGGGTGAGAATGGTACTGGAGGTGGTGTTAGCTGGGATGAGAGTGGTACTGGAGGTGGTGTTAGCTGGGATGAGAGTGGTACTGGAGGTGGTGTTAGCTGGGATGAGAGTGGTACTGGAGGTGGTGTTAGCTGGGGTGAGAGTGGTACTGGAGGTGTTGTTAGCTGGGATGAGAGTGGTACTGGAGGTGGTGTTAGCTGGGATGAGAGTGGTACTGGAGGTGGAGATGGTTGGGATGAGAGTGGTACTGGAGGTGGTGATGGTTGGGATGAGAGTGGTACTGGAGGTGGTGTTAGCTGGGGTGAGAGTGGTACTGGAGGTGGTGTTAGCTGGGATGAGAGTGGTACTGGAGGTAGTGATGGTTGGGATGAGAGTTGTACTGGAGGTGGTGATGGTTGGGATGAGAGTGGTACTGGAGGTAGTGATGGTTGGGATGAGAGTGGTACTGGAGGTGGTGTTAGCTGGGATGAGAGTGGTACTGGAGGTGGTGTTAGCTGGGGTGAGAGTGGTACTGGAGGTGGTGATAGCTGGGGTGAGAGTGGTACTGGAGGTGGTGTTAGCTGGGATGAGAGTGGTACTGGAGGTGGTGGTGGTTGGGATGAGAGTGGTACTGGAGGTAGTGATGGTTGGGATGAGAGTGGTACTGGAGGTAGTGATGGTTGGGATGAGAGTGGTACTGGAGGTGGTGTTAGCTGGGATGAGAGTGGTACTGGAGGTGGTGTTAGCTGGGATGAGAGTGGTACTGGAGGTGGTGATGGTTGGGATGAGAGTGGTACTGGAGGTGGTGTTAGCTGGGATGAGAGTGGTACTGGAGGTGGTGTTAGCTGGGATGAGAGTGGTACTGGAGGTGGTGTTAGCTGGGATAAGAGTGGTACTGGAGGTGGTGTTAGCTGGGATGAGAGTGGTACTGGAGGTGGTGGTGGTTGGGATGAGAGTGGTACTGAAGGTGGTGATGGTTGGGGTGAGAGTGGTACTGGAGGTGGTGTTAGCTGGGATGAGATTGGTACTGGAGGTGGTGTTAGCTGGGGTGAGAGTGGTACTGGAGGTGGTGTTAGCTGGGGTGAGAGTGGTACTGGAGGTGGTGTTAGCTGGGATGAGAGTGGTACTGGAGGTGGTGGTGGTTGGGATGAGAGTGGTACTGGAGGTGGTGTTAGCTGGGATGAGAGTGGTACTGGAGGTGGTGTTAGCTGGGGTGAGAGTGGTACTGGAGGTGGTGTTAGCTGGGATGAGAGTGGTACTGGAGGTGGTGTTAGCTGGGATAAGAGTGGTACTGGAGGTGGTGTTAGCTGGGATAAGAGTGGTACTGGAGGTGGTGTTAGCTGGGATAAGAGTGGTACTGGAGGTGGTGGTGGTTGGGATGAGAGTGGTACTGGAGGTGGTGTTAGCTGGGATGAGAGTGGTACTGGAGGTGGTGTTAGCTGGGGTGAGAGTGGTACTGGAGGTGGTGTTAGCTGGGATGAGAGTGGTACTGGAGGTGGTGTTAGCTGGGATAAGAGTGGTACTGGAGGTGGTGTTAGCTGGGATAAGAGTGGTACTGGAGGTGGTGTTAGCTGGGATAAGAGTGGTACTGGAGGTGCGGCGTTAACACTGTTATCAGTCTCTGGCGGATGTGTCCATATCTGTGTGTGTGGTGAGCTTCCACTCCTCTCAGTTGTCTTTTATGGCTCCACAGTGTGTTGAGGAACCTGAAGCTGGCCACTGTGTAGTGAACTACCAGGTTGTTGTGTTGAGGAACCTGAAGCTGGCCACTGTGTAGTGAACTACCAGGTTGTTGTGTTGAGGAACCTGAAGCTGGTCACTGTGTAGTGAACTACCAGGTTGTTGTGTTGAGGAACCTGAAGCTGGCCACTGTGTAGTGAACTACCAGGTTGTTGTGTTGAGGAACCTGAAGCTGGCCACTGTGTTGTGAACTACCAGGTTGTTGTGTTGAGGAACCTGAAGCTGGTCACTGTGTAGTGAACTACCAGGTTGTTGTGTTGAGGAACCTGAAGCTGGTCACTGTGTAGTGAACTACCAGGTTGTTGTGTTGAGGAACCTGAAGCTGGCCACTGTAGTGAACTACCAGGTTGTTGTGTTGTGTTGAGGAACCTGAAGCTGGCCACTGTGTAGTGAACTACCAGGTTGTTGTGTTGAGGAACCTGAAGCTGGCCACTGTGTAGTGAACTACCAGGTTGTTGTGTTGTGGAACCTGAAGCTGGCCACTGTGTAGTGAACTACCAGGTTGTTGTGTTGTGTTGAGGAACCTGAAGCTGGCCACTGTGTAGTGAACTACCAGGTTGTTGTGTTGAGGAACCTGAAGCTGGCCACTGTGTAGTGAACTACCAGGTTGTTGTGTTGAGGAACCTGAAGCTGGCCACTGTGTAGTGAACTACCAGGTTGTTGTGTTGAGGAACCTGAAGCTGGCCACTGTGTAGTGAACTACCAGGTTGTTGTGTTGTGTTGTGGAACCTGAAGCTGGCCACTGTGTAGTGAACTACCAGGTTGTTGTGTTGAGGAACCTGAAGCTGGCCACTGTGTAGTGAACTACCAGGTTGTTGTGTTGTGTTGAGGAACCTGAAGCTGGTCACTGTGTAGTGAACTACCAGGTTGTTGTGTTGAGGAACCTGAAGCTGGTCACTGTGTAGTGAACTACCAGGTTGTTGTGTTGAGGAACCTGAAGCTGGCCACTGTGTAGTGAACTACCAGGTTGTTGTGTTGAGGAACCTGAAGCTGGCCACTGTGTAGTGAACTACCAGGTTGTTGTGTTGAGGAACCTGAAGCTGGCCACTGTGTAGTGAACTACCAGGTTGTTGTGTTGTGTTGAGGAACCTGAAGCTGGCCACTGTGTAGTGAACTACCAGGTTGTTGTGTTGAGGAACCTGAAGCTGGCCACTGTGTAGTGAACTACCAGGTTGTTGTGTTGTGTTGAGGAACCTGAAGCTGGCCACTGTGTAGTGAACTACCAGGTTGTTGTGTTGTGTTGAGGAACCTGAAGCTGGCCACTGTGTAGTGAACTACCAGGTTGTTGTGTTGAGGAACCTGAAGCTGGCCACTGTGTAGTGAACTACCAGGTTGTTGTGTTGTGGAACCTGAAGCTGGCCACTGTGTAGTGAACTACCAGGTTGTTGTGTTGAGGAACCTGAAGCTGGCCACTGTGTAGTGAACTACCAGGTTGTTGTGTTGAGGAACCTGAAGCTGGCCACTGTGTAGTGAACTACCAGGTTGTTGTGTTGAGGAACCTGAAGCTGGCCACTGTGTAGTGAACTACCAGGTTGTTGTGTTGTGTTGAGGAACCTGAAGCTGGCCACTGTGTAGTGAACTACCAGGTTGTTGTGTTGAGGAACCTGAAGCTGGCCACTGTGTAGTGAACTACCAGGTTTTTGTGTTGAGGAACCTGAAGCTGGCCACTGTGTAGTGAACTACCAGGTTGTTGTGTTGAGGAACCTGAAGCTGGCCACTGTGTAGTGAACTACCAGGTTGTTGTGTTGTGTTGTGGAACCTGAAGCTGGCCACTGTGTAGTGAACTACCAGGTTGTTGTGTTGTGTTGTGGAACCTGAAGCTGGCCACTGTGTAGTGAACTACCAGGTTGTTGTGTTGTGTTGAGGAACCTGAAGCTGGCCACTGTGTAGTGAACTACCAGGTTGTTGTGTTGTGTTGAGGAACCTGAAGCTGGCCACTGTGTAGTGAACTACCAGGTTGTTGTGTTGAGGAACCTGAAGCTGGCTACTGTGTAGTGAACTACCAGGTTGTTGTGTTGAGGAACCTGAAGCTGGCCACTGTGTAGTGAACTACCAGGTTGTTGTGTTGAGGAACCTGAAGCTGTCCACTGTGTAGTGAACTACCAGGTTGTTGTGTTGAGGAACTTGAAGCTGTCCACTGTGTAGTGAACTACCAGGTTGTTGTGTTGAGGAACCTGAAGCTGGCCACTGTGTAGTGAACTACCAGGTTGTTGTGTTGAGGAACCTGAAGCTGGCCACTGTGTAGTGAACTACCAGGTTGTTGTGTTGTGGAACCTGAAGCTGGCCACTGTGTAGTGAACTACCAGGTTGTTGTGTTGAGGAACCTGAAGTTGGCCACTGTGTAGTGAACTACCAGGTTGTTGTGTTGAGGAACCTGAAGCTGGCCACTGTGTAGTGAACTACCAGGTTGTTGTGTTGAGGAACCTGAAGCTGGTCACTGTGTAGTGAACTACCAGGTTGTTGTGTTGAGGAACCTGAAGCTGGCCACTGTGTAGTGAACTACCAGGTTGTTGTGTTGAGGAACCTGAAGCTGGCTACTGTGTAGTGAACTACCAGGTTGTTGTGTTGAGGAACCTGAAGCTGGCTACTGTGTAGTGAACTACCAGGTTGTTGTGTTGAGGAACCTGAAGCTGGCCACTGTGTAGTGAACTACCAGGTTGTTGTGTTGTGTTGAGGAACCTGAAGCTGGTCACTGTGTAGTGAACTACCAGGTTGTTGTGTTGAGGAACCTGAAGCTGGCTACTGTGTAGTGAACTACCAGGTTGTTGTGTTGAGGAACCTGAAGCTGGCCACTGTGTAGTGAACTACCAGGTTGTTGTGTTGTGGAACCTGAAGCTGGTCACTGTGTAGTGAACTACCAGGTTGTTGTGTTGAGGAACCTGAAGCTGGCCACTGTGTAGTGAACTACCAGGTTGTTGTGTTGAGGAACCTGAAGCTGGCCACTGTGTAGTGAACTACCAGGTTGTTGTGTTGAGGAACCTGAAGCTGGCCACTGTGTAGTGAACTACCAGGTTGTTGTGTTGAGGAACCTGAAGCTGGCCACTGTGTAGTGAACTACCAGGTTGTTGTGTTGTGTTGAGGAACCTGAAGCTGGCCACTGTGTAGTGAACTACCAGGTTGTTGTGTTGTGGAACCTGAAGCTGGCCACTGTGTAGTGAACTACCAGGTTGTTGTGTTGTGTTGAGGAACCTGAAGCTGGCCACTGTGTAGTGAACTACCAGGTTGTTGTGTTGAGGAACCTGAAGCTGGCCACTGTGTAGTGAACTACCAGGTTGTTGTGTTGAGGAACCTGAAGCTGGCCACTGTGTAGTGAACTACCAGGTTGTTGTGTTGAGGAACCTGAAGCTGGCCACTGTGTAGTGAACTACCAGGTTGTTGTGTTGAGGAACCTGAAGCTGGTCACTGTGTAGTGAACTACCAGGTTGTTGTGTTGTGTTGTGGAACCTGAAGCTGGCCACTGTGTAGTGAACTACCAGGTTGTTGTGTTGAGGAACCTGAAGCTGGCTACTGTGTAGTGAACTACCAGGTTGTTGTGTTAAGGAACCTGAAGCTGGCCACTGTGTAGTGAACTACCAGGTTGTTGTGTTGAGGAACCTGAAGCTGGCCACTGTGTAGTGAACTACCAGGTTGTTGTGTTGAGGAACCTGAAGCTGGCTACTGTGTAGTGAACTACCAGGTTGTTGTGTTGAGGAACCTGAAGCTGGCCACTGTGTAGTGAACTACCAGGTTGTTGTGTTGTGGAACCTGAAGCTGGCCACTGTGTAGTGAACTACCAGGTTGTTGTGTTGTGGAACCTGAAGCTGGCCACTGTGTAGTGAACTACCAGGTTGTTGTGTTGTGTTGTGGAACCTGAAGCTGGCCACTGTGTAGTGAACTACCAGGTTGTTGTGTTGTGTTGTGGAACCTGAAGCTGGCCACTGTGTAGTGAACTACCAGGTTGTTGTGTTGAGGAACCTGAAGCTGGCCACTGTGTAGTGAACTACCTGGTTGTTGTGTTGAGGAACCTGAAGCTGGCCACTGTGTAGTGAACTACCAGGTTGTTGTGTTGAGGAACCTGAAGCTGGCCACTGTGTAGTGAACTACCAGGTTGTTGTGTTGAGGAACCTGAAGCTGGTCACTGTGTAGTGAACTACCAGGTTGTTGTGTTGAGGAACCTGAAGCTGGCCACTGTGTAGTGAACTACCAGGTTGTTGTGTTGTGGAACCTGAAGCTGGCCACTGTGTAGTGAACTACCAGGTTGTTGTGTTGAGGAACCTGAAGCTGGCCACTGTGTAGTGAACTACCAGGTTGTTGTGTTAAGGAACCTGAAGCTGGTCACTGTGTAGTGAACTACCAGGTTGTTGTGTTGTGTTGAGGAACCTGAAGCTGGCCACTGTGTAGTGAACTACCAGGTTGTTGTGTTGTGTTGAGGAACCTGAAGCTGGCCACTGTGTAGTGAACTACCAGGTTGTTGTGTTGTGTTGTGGAACCTGAAGCTGGCCACTGTGTAGTGAACTACCAGGTTGTTGTGTTGAGGAACCTGAAGCTGGCCACTGTGTAGTGAACTACCAGGTTGTTGTGTTGTGGAACCTGAAGCTGGCCACTGTGTAGTGAACTACCAGGTTGTTGTGTTGTGGAACCTGAAGCTGGCCACTGTGTAGTGAACTACCAGGTTGTTGTGTTGTGTTGAGGAACCTGAAGCTGGCCACTGTGTAGTGAACTACCAGGTTGTTGTGTTGTGTTGAGGAACCTGAAGCTGGCCACTGTGTAGTGAACTACCAGGTTGTTGTGTTGAGGAACCTGAAGCTGGCCACTGTGTAGTGAACTACCAGGTTGTTGTGTTGTGTTGAGGAACCTGAAGCTGGCCACTGTGTAGTGAACTACCAGGTTGTTGTGTTGTGGAACCTGAAGCTGGCCACTGTGTAGTGAACTACCAGGTTGTTGTGTTGAGGAACCTGAAGCTGGCCACTGTGTAGTGAACTACCAGGTTGTTGTGTTGAGGAACCTGAAGCTGGTCACTGTGTAGTGAACTACCAGGTTGTTGTGTTGTGGAACCTGAAGCTGGCCACTGTGTAGTGAACTACCAGGTTGTTGTGTTGAGGAACCTGAAGCTGGCCACTGTGTAGTGAACTACCAGGTTGTTGTGTTGTGTTGAGGAACCTGAAGCTGGCCACTGTGTAGTGAACTACCAGGTTGTTGTGTTGAGGAACCTGAAGCTGGTCACTGTGTAGTGAACTACCAGGTTGTTGTGTTACGTTAACCTTTCCCTGCTGTATGGTGGACTGGCAGGTGTGTGGACAGTGTTGCAGTGAAGTTATCAGTGAAGATAGTGTTAAGTGTAACTTTCCCTGCTGTATGGTGGACTGGCAGGTGTGTGGACAGTGTTGTAGTGAAGTTATCAGTGAAGATAGTGTTAAGTGTAACTTTCCCTGCTGTATGGTGGACTGGCAGGTGTGTGGACAGTGTTGTAGTGAAGTTATCAGTGAAGATAGTGTTAAGTGTAACTTTCCCTGCTGTATGGTGGACTGGCAGGTGTGTGGACAGTGTTGTAGTGAAGTTATCAGTGAAGATAGTGTTAAGTGTAACTTTCCCTGCTGTATGGTGGACTGACAGGTGTGTGGACAGTGTTGTAGTGAAGTTATCAGTGAAGACAGTGTTAAGTGTAACTTTCCCTGCTATATGGTGGACTGGCAGGTGTGTGGACAGTGTTGTAGTGAAGTTATCAGTGAAGATAGTGTTAAGTGTAACTTTCCCTGCTATATGGTGGACTGGCAGGTGTGTGGACAGTGTTGTAGTGAAGTTATGGAGGAAAATATTGTTAAGTGACTCACATATTTATATTTATCGTCATTGTTTAAGTTACTGGCAGTAAATTTATTCGAAATGTTTTTATAATTTACTAGTAGGGACACCCGGTGGAGCCCGGGTCTCTCTGTCTATCTCTCTCACAATTAACTGTCTCTCCCTTCTCCCCGTTTCTCTCTCTTTCTCTCCCCCTCTCTCCCTCTACCTACACCTCTCTCTTTCTCTCTCTCTCTCTCTCTCTCTCTCTCTCTCTCTCTCTCTCTCTCTCTCTCTCTCTCTCTCTCTCTCTCTCTCTCTCTCTCTCTTTCTCTCTCTCTCTTTCTCCCTCCCTCTCTCTCTCTCTCTCTCTCTCTCTCTCTCTCTCTCTCTCTCTCTCTCTCTCTCTCTCTCTCTCTCTCTCTCTCTCTCTCTCTCTCTCTCTCTCTCTCTCTCTCTTTCTCCCTCTCCCTCTCTCTCTCTCTCTCTCTCTCTCTCTCTCTCTCTCTCTCTCTCTCTCTCTCTCTCTCTCTCTCTCTCTCTCTCTCTCTCTCTCTCTCTCTTCTCTCTCTCTCTCTCTCTCTCTCTCTCTCTCTCTCTCTCTCTCTCTCTCTCTCTCTCTCTCTCTCTCTCTCTCTCTCTCTCTCTCTCTCTCTCTCTCTCTCTCTCTCTCTCTCTCTCTCTCTCTCTCTCTCTCTCTCTCTCTTTCTCTCTCTCTCTTTCTCCCTCCCTCTCTCTCTCTCTCTCTCTCTCTCTCTCTCTCTCTCTCTCTCTCTCTCTCTCTCTCTCTCTCTCTCTCTCTCTCTCTCTCTCTCTCTCTCTCTCTCTCTCTCCCCTCTATCTCTCTCCCTCTCTCTCCCTCCCTCTCCTTCCCTCTCTCTCTCTCTCTCTCTCTCTCTCTCTCTCTCTCTCTCTCTCTCTCTCTCTCTCTCTCTCTCTCTCTCTCTCTCTCTCTCTCCCCTCTATCTCTCTCCCTCTCTCTCCCTCCCTCTCCTTCCCTCTCTCTCTCTCTCTCTCTCTCTCTCTCTCTCTCTCTCTCTCTCTCTCTCTCTCTCTCTCTCTCTCTCTCTCTCTCTCCTTCACTCTTCACATTTCTCCCTACCTGCCTCTGTCTCCATCTTCCTCTGTCTTTTGACAACTGTAAAAGTCACATGTTCTCGCAGCTGCGGGCTCGGGATGATGGGAAGAAAATATATGTTAATATTCCTGTGATCAGTCCGTAATAACTGCTTTCAAATTGTTGTTTACCAAGTATTTGTCCGGAGGCCGGAACCCTAATGTTGTGGGGCTGACTGTGTGACTGTGGCGGGCTGTTCTCTCCTGAACTGTGTTGCTGGTTCACAAGGAACACTGTTGCTGGTTCACAAGGAACACTGTTGCTGGTTCACAAGGAACACTGTTGCTGGTTCACAAGGAACACTGTTGCTGGTTCACAAGGAACACTGTTACTGGTTCACAAGGAACACTGTTGCTGGTTCACAAGGAACACTGTTGCTGGTTCACAAGGAACACTGTTGCTGGTTCACAAGGAACTCTGTTGCTGGTTCACAAGGAACACTGTTGCTGGTTCACAAGGAACACTGTTGCTGGTTCACAAGGAACACTGTTGCTGGTTCACAAGGAACACTCTTGCTGGTTCACAAGGAACACTGTTGCTGGTTCACAAGGAACACTGTTGCTGGTTCACAAGGAACACTGTTACTGGTTCACAAGGAACACTGTTGCTGGTTCACAAGGAACACTGTTGCTGGTTCACAAGGAACACTGTTGCTGGTTCACAAGGAACACTGTTGCTGGTTCACAAGGAACACTGTTGCTGGTTCACAAGGAACACTGTTGCTGGTTCACAAGGAACACTGTTGCTGGTTCACAAGGAACATTGTTGCTGGTTCACAAGGAACACTGTTGCTGGTTCACAAGGAAGACTGTTGCTAGTTCAGAAGGAAGACTGTTGTTAGTTCAGAAGGAAGACTGTTGCTAGTTCAGAAGGAAGACTGTTGTTAGTTCAGAAGGAAGACTGTTGCTAGTTCAGAAGGAAGACTGTTGTTAGTTCAGAAGGAAGACTGTTGCTAGTTCAGAAGGAAGACTGTTGTTAGTTCAGAAGGAAGACTGTTGCTAGTTCAGAAGGAAGACTGTTGCTAGTTCAGAAGGAAGACTGTTGTTAGTTCAGAAGGAAGACTGTTGCTAGTTCAGAAGGAAGACTGTTGTTAGTTCAGAAGGAAGACTGTTGCTAGTTCAGAAGGAAGACTGTTGCTAGTTCAGAAGGAAGACTGTTGCTAGTTCAGAAGGAAGACTGTTGCTAGTTCAGAAGGAAGACTGTTGCTAGTTCAGAAGGAAGACTGTTGCTAGTTCAGAAGGAAGACTGGTGCTAGTTCAGAAGGAAGACTGTTGCTAGTTCAGAAGGAAGACTGTTGCTAGTTCAGAAGGAAGACTGTTGCTAGTTCAGAAGGAAGACTGTTGCTAGTTCAGAAGGAAGACTGTTGCTAGTTCAGAAGGAAGACAGGTTATTCAAGTTACTTGAAAGACTGGAAGTTTCAGTTTAGTACATAAATATATTGAATAAAGGTAAGAGTATTCTGGGATATATTTCTAGATGTTGTAGCACCAATATATCTAATAGAATTGTTCACCTTGCTCCTGCCCTTGTTGAGCCCCAGTTGGATTATACTGTTCATTGTTGGTCTCTGTATTACAGAATGAACATAAGTTCACTTGGTCTTGTTCAGAGAATAATAACAATCAATAACAGGAATTAGAAACCTCCTTTATGAAGAGAGATTAAGAAAAACTAAATTCACATTCTCTTATTCGTCCTTTATGTGCCTCTAGGCGTCCCTTTATGTGCCTGTAGGCGCCCCTTTATGTGCCTCTAGGCGGCCCCTTTATGTGCCTCTAGGCGGCCCTTTATGTGCCTCTAGGCGACCCTTTATGTGCCTCCAGGCGGCCCTTTATGTGCCTCTAGGCGGCCCTTTATGTGCCTCTAGGCGACCCATTATGTGCCTCTAGGTGGCCCTTTATGTGCCTCTAGGCGGCCCTTTATGTGCCTCTAGGCGGCCCTTTATGTGCCTCTAGGTGGCCCTTTATGTGCCTCTAGGCGGCCCTTTATGTGCCTCTAGGCGGCCCTTTATGTGCCTCTAGGCGGCCCTTTATGTGCCTCTAGGTGCCCCTTTATGTGCCTCTAGGTGGCCCTTTATGTGCCTCTAGGCGGCCCTTTATGTGCCTCTAGGCGGCCCTTTATGTGCCTCTAGGCGGCCCTTTATGTGCCTCTAGGCGGCCCCTATATGTACCTCTAG
This sequence comes from Procambarus clarkii, assembly GCF_040958095.1. Classification (NCBI taxonomy): domain Eukaryota; kingdom Metazoa; phylum Arthropoda; class Malacostraca; order Decapoda; family Cambaridae; genus Procambarus; species Procambarus clarkii. The sequence goes on along the minus strand of NC_091195.1, from coordinate 1,691,257 downwards.
GCGGCCCTTTATGTGCCTCTAGGTGGCCCTTTATGTGCCTCTAGGCGGCCCTTTATGTACCTCTAGGCGGCCCTTTATGTGCCTCTAGGCGGCCCTTTATGTGCCTCTAGGCGGCCCTTTATGTACCTCTAGGCTGCCCTTTATGTGCCTCTAGGCGGCCCTTTATGTTCTTCTAGGCGGCCCTTTATGTGCCTCTAGGCGGCCCTTTATGTACCTCTAGGCGGCCCTTCATGTGCCTCTAGGTGGCTCCTTTATGTACCTCTAGGCGGCCCATTATGTGCCTCTAGGCGACCTTTTATGTGCCTCCGGGAGACATCTCCCGTCACGCAGGGTGCAGTCGCACCTCCACAGATCTCCAGTATCATCTATTGATACTGGATATGGCTCAAAAGGGCCACCACTTATGGGCTATTCATGCCCAAGCCACCTATTGGGTGGCTTAATCTTCTCTCTCTCTATGTGCCTCTAGGCGGCCCCTTTATGTGCCTCTAGGCGGCCCTTTATGTACCTCTAGGCGGCCCTTTATGTGCCTCTAGGCGGCCCTTTATGTTCCTCTAGGCGGCCCTTTATGTGCTTCTAGGCTGCCCTTTATGTGCCTCTAGGCGGCCCTTTATGTACCTCTAGGCGGCCCTTTATGTGCCTCTAGGCGGCCCTTTATGTACCTCTAGGCGGCCCTTCATGTGCCTCTAGGTGGCTCCTTTATGTACCTCTAGGCGGCCCTTTATGTGCCTCTAGGCGACCTTTTATGTGCCTCTAGGCGGCCCTTTATGTGCCTCTAGGCGGCCCTTTATGTGCCTCTAGGCGGCCCTTTATGTGCCTCTAGGCGGCCCTTTATGTGCCTCTAGGCGGCACTTTATGTGCTTCTAGGCGGCCCTTTATGTACCTCTAGGCGGCCCTTTATGTACCTCTAGGCGGCCCTTTACGTGCCTCTAGGCGGCCCTTTATGTACCTCTTGGCGGCCCTTTATGTACCTCTAGGCGGCCCCTCTATGTACCTCTAGGCGGCCCTTTATGTGCCTCTAGGCGACCTTTTATGTGCCTCTAGGCGGCACTTTATGTGCTTCTAGGCGGCCCTTTATGTACCTCTAGGCGGCCCCTTTATGTGCCTCTAGGCGGCCCTTTATGTACCTCTAGGCGGCCCTTTATGTGCCTCTAGGCGGCCCTTTATGTACTTCTAGGCGGCCCTTTATGTGCCTCTAGGCGGCCATTTATGTACCTCTAGGCGGCCCATTTATGTGCCTCTAGGCGGCCCTTTATGTACCTTCTAGGCGACCTTTTATGTGTCTCTAGGCGAACCATTTTTGTACCTCTAGGCAGCCACTTTATGCACCTCTTGGTGGCCCTTTTTGTACCTCTAGGTTGTTCTCTATGTACTTCTAGGCGGTCCTTTATGTACCTGTAGGTGGCCCCATTATGTACCACTAGGCGCCTCTTTATATTCCTCTAGGCGGCTCTTTATGTACCTCTAGGCGGCCATATATGTACCTCTAGGCGGCCCATTATGTACCTCTAGGCAGTCTCTTTATGTACCTCTAGGCTGCGCTCTATTTACCTCTAGGCGGCCCCTTTATGTGCCTTTAGGCGAACCCTTTACGTGCCTCTAGGCGGCCCTTTATGTACCTCTTGGCGGCCCTTTATGTACCTCTAGGCGGCCCCTCTATGTACCTCTACGCGGCCCTTTATGTACCTCAAGGTGGCCCTTTATGTACCTATAGGCGGCCTTTTATGTCCCTCCATGCACCTCTAGGCGGCCCCTTATGTTCCACTAGGCGGCTCTTTATGTGCCTTTAGACGGCCCATTTCTGTGACTCAAGGTGGCCCTTTAAGTACCTCCAGGCGGCCCCTTTAAGTGCCTCTAGGCGTCCCCTTTATGTGTCTCCATACGGCCCTTTATGCACCTCTAGGCGGCCATTTATGTTCCTCTAGGCGAACCCTTTATGTACTTCTAGGCGGCCCTTCAACCGTGAAATCCAGCCCATCAACCGTGAAGAGCTCAGTCCCCCAGGGTACTGTGCCTGCTCCAGTACTTTTTCTCATCCTCATATCGGACACAGACAGGAACACAACCTATAGCACTGTATCATTCTTTGCAGATGACACTAGGATCTTCATGAGAGTAGGCAACATAGAGGACACGGCAAACCTCCAGTCAGATGTAGATCAGGTCTTTCTATGGGCTACGGAAAATAATATGGTGTTTAACGAAGATAAGTTCCAGCTCATGCGCTATGGAAAAAATGAAAATATGAAAACGGAAACCACGTACAAAACTCAGGCAAATCATAACATAGAACGAAAAGGCATTGTAAAGGATCTGGGTGTACTCATGTCGGAAGACCTTACCTCTAAAGAACACAATAAAGTAGCCGTCACAACTGCAAGAAAAATGACAGGTTGGATAACAAGAACTTTTCACACTAGAGATGCTATACCGATGATGATACTTTTCAAAACGCTTGTGCTCTCTAGAGTGGAGTACTGCTGCACAATGACAGCACCTTTCAAAGCTGGAGAAATTGCTGACCTGGAGAGCGTGCAGAGATCCTTTACTGCTAGAATTCACTCAGTAAAACATCTAAACTATTGGGACCGACTAAAGAGCCTAAAACTGTACTCCCTTGAGCGCAGGCGGGAGAGGTACATAATAATTTACACGTGGAAAATATTAGAGGGGCTGGTCCCAAACCTGCACACAGAAATAACATCACATGAGACCAGAAGACATGGCAGGATGTGCAGAATACCCCCGTTGAAAAGCAGAGGTGCAACAGGTACTCTGAGAGAGAACTCTATCAACATCAGAGGCCCGAGACTGTTCAACACGCTTCCACTACACATAAGGGGCATAACTGGCCGACCCCTCACAGTGTTCAGGAGAGAACTGAATAAGCACCTCCAAAGGATACCTGATCAACCAGGCTGTGACTCATACGTCAGGCTGCGAGCAGCCGCGTCCAACAGCCTGGTTGATCAGTCCGGCAACCAGGAGGCCTGGTCGACGACCGGGCAGCGGGGACGCTAAGCCCCGGAAGCACCTCAAGGTAACCTCAAGGTAAGGTAGGCCCTTTATGCACCTCTAAGCGGCCCTTTATGTACCTCTAGGCGGCCCTCTATGTACCTTTAGGCTACGCTCTATTTACATCTAGGCGGCACTTTATGTACCTCTAGACGGCCCTTTATGTGCCTTTAGGCGGCCCTTTATGTACCTCTAGGCAACTCTGTATGTGCCTCTAGGTGGCCTTTTATGTGCTTCTAGGCGGCCCTTTATGTACCTCTAGGCGGCCCCTTTATGTCCCTCTTGGCGGCCCTTTATGTACCTCTAGGCGGCCCCTTTATGTGCCTCTAGGCGGCCCCCTGTATGTGCCTCTAGGCGGCCCATTTATGTGCCTCTAGACAACCCTTTATGGGCCTCTAGGTGGCCCCCTTTATGTGCCTCTAGGCGTTCCCTTTATGTACCTCTAGGTGGCCCCTTTATGTGTCTCTAGGTGGCCCCCTGTATGTGCCTCTAGGCGGCCCATTTATGTGCCTCTAGACGGCCCTTTATGGGCCTCTAGGTGGCCCCTTTATGTGTCTCTAGGTGGCCCCTTTATGTGCCTCTAGGCGGCACTTTATGTGCCTCTAGGCGGCCCCTTTATATGCCTCTAAACGGCCCCCTTATGTGCTTCTAGGCGGCCCTTTATGTACCTCTAGGCGGCCCTTAATGTGCCTCTAGGCGACCCTTTATGTACCTCTAGGCGGCCCTTTATGTACCTCTAGGCGGCCCTTTTATGTACCTCTAGGCGGCCCTTTATGTACCTCTAGGCGGCCCTTTATGTATCTCCAGGCGGCCCTTTATGTACCTCTAGGCGGCACTTTATGTACCTCTAGGCGGCCCTTTATGTGCCTCTAGGCGGCCCTTTATGTACCTCGAGGTGACCCTTTATGTACCTCTTGGCGGCCCTTTATGTACCTCGAGGCGACCCTTTATGTGCCTCTAGGCGGCCCTTTATGTGCCTCTAGGCGGGCCTTTATGTACCTCGAGGTGACCCTTTATGTACCTCTAGGCGGCCCTTTATGTACCTCGAGGCGACCCTTTATGTGCCTTTAGGCGGCCCCTTTATGTGCCTCTTGGCGGCTCTTTATATACCTCTAGGCGGCTCTTTATTTGCCTCTAGGCGGCCCATTATATGCCTCTTGGCGGCTCTTTATATACCTCTAGGCGGCCCTTTATGTGCCTTTAGGCGGCCCTTTATGTGCCTCTAGGCGGCTCTTTATGTGCCTCTAGGCGGCCCTTTATGTGCCTTTAGGCGGCCCTTTATGTGCCTTTAGGCGGCCCTTTATGTGCCTCTAGGCGGCCCTTTATGTGCCTCTAGGCGGCTCTTTATGTACCTCTAGGCGGCCCTTTATGTATCTCTAGGCGGCCCATTATGCACCTCTAGGGGGCCCTTTATGTGCCTCTAGGCGGCCCTTTATGTGCCTCTAGGCGGCCCTTTATGTGCCTCCAGGCGGCCCTTTTATGTACCTCTAGGCGGCCCTTTATGTGCCTCCAGGCGGCCCTTTATATATCTCGAGGCGGCCGTTTATGCACCTCTAGGCGGCCCTTTTATGTGCCTCTAGGCGGCCTTTTTTGCACCTCTAGGCGTCCCTTTATGTGCCTCTAGGCGGCCCTTTATGTGCCTTTAGGCGGCCCCCTTTATGTGCCTCTAGGCGGCCTTTATGTGCCTCTAGGCGGCCTATTTGCACCTCTAGGCGGCCTTTTTTGCACCTCTAGGTGGCCCTTTATGTGCCTCTAGGCGGCCCCTTTATGTGCCTCTAGGCGGCCCCTTTATGTGCCTCTAGGCGGCCTCTTTATGTGCCTCTAGGCGGCCCCTTTATGTGCCTCTTGGTGGCCCCTATATGCGCCTGTAGGTGGCCCTTTATGTGCCTCTAGGCGGCCCCTTTATGCGCCTCTAGGCGGCCCCTTTATGCACCTCTAGGCGGCCCTTTTATGTGCCTCTAGGCGGCCTTTTTTGCACCTCTAAGCGTCCCTTTATGTGCCTCTAGGCGGCTCTTTATGTGCCTTTAGGCGGCCCCCTTTATGTGCCTCTAGGCGGCCTTTATGTGCCTCTAGGCGGCCTATTTGCACCTCTAGGCGGCCTTTTTTGCACCTCTAGGTGGCCCTTTATGTGCCTCTAGGCGGCCCCTTTATGTGCCTCTAGGCGGCCCCTTTATGTGCCTCTAGGCGGCCTCTTTATGTGCCTCTAGGCGGCCCCTTTATGTGCCTCTTGGTGGCCCCTATATGCACCTCTAGGTAGCCCTTTATATACCTCTAGGCGGCCCCTTTATGTGCCTCTAGGCGGCCCCTTTATGTGCCTCCTGGCGGCCCTTTATGTGCCTCCTGGCGGCCCTTTATGTGCCTCTAGGCGGCCCCTTTATGCGCCTCTAGGTGGACCTTTATATACCTCAAGGCGGCCCCTTTATGTGTCTCTAGGCGGCCCCTTTATGAGCCTCCTGGCGGCCCTTTATGTGCCTCTAGGCGGCCCCTTTATGCGCCTCTAGGTGGATCTTTATATACCTCTAGGCGGCTCCTTTATGTGCCTCTAGGCTGCCCCTTTATGCGGCTCTAGACGGCTCCTTTATGTGCCTCTAGGCGGCTCCTTTATGTGCCTCTAGGCGGCTCCTTTATGTGCCTCTAGGCGGCCCCTTTATGTACCTCTGGGCGGCTCCTTTATGTGCCTCTAGGCGGACCCTTTATGTGCCTCTAGGCGGCCCTTTATGTGCCTCTAGGCGGCCCTTTATGTGCCTCTAGGCGGCTCCTTTATGCGCCTCTAGGCGGCTCCTTTATGTGCCTCTAGGCGGCCCCTTTATGTACCTCTAGGCGGCCCCTTTATGTACCACTAGGCGGCCCCTTTATGTACCTCTAGGCGGCCCCTTTATGAACCTCTAGGCGGCCCCTTTATGTACCACTAGGCGGCCCCTTTATGTACCTCCAGGCGGCCCCTTTATGTGCCTCTAGGCGGCCCCTTTATGTGCCTCTAGGCGAACCCTTTATGTACCTCTAGGCGGCCCCTTTATGTGCCTCTAGGCGGCTCCTTTATGAACCTCTAGGCGGCCCCTTTATGTACCTCGAGGCGGCCCCTTTATGTGCCTCTAGGCGGCCCTTTATGTACCTCTAGGCGGCCCCTTTATGTACCTCTAGGCGGCCCCTTTATGTACCTCTGGGCGGCCCCTTTATGTACCTCTAGGCGGCACCTTTATGTGCCTCTAGGCGGCTCCTTTATGTGCCTCTAGCTGGGTCCTTTATGTGCCTCTAGGTGGCTCCTTTATATGCCTCTGGGCGGCCCCTTTATGTACCTCAAGGCGGCTCCTTTATGTGCATCTAGGCGGCTCTTTATGTACCTCTAGGCGGCTCCTTTATGTGCCTCTAGGCGGCTCCTTTATGTGCCTCTAGGCGGCTCTTTTATGTGCCTCTAGGCGGCTTCTTTATGCGCCTCTAGGCGGCTCTTTTATGCGCCTCTAGGCGGCTTCTTTATGTGCCTCTAGGCAACAATTTATGTGCCTCTAGGCGGCCCTTTATGTGCCTCTAGGCGGCTCTATTATGTACCTCTAAGCGGCCCTTTATGTACCTCTAGGCGGCTCCTTTATGTGCTTCTGGGCGGCCCTTTATTTACCTCTAGGTGACCTCTTTATGTGCCTCTAAGCGGCCCTTTATGTACCTCTAGGTGACCTCTTTATGTGCCTCTAGGCGGCCCTTTATGTATCTCTAGGCGGCACTTTATGTACCTCTAGGCGGCTTCTTTATGCGCCTCTTGTCGGAAAATCCGACACCATTTAATATATCATACAGACAGATAATAATTGCTGCTGTATTACCAACAAGTTACCCATAGAAAACGTAACTTGTAGTGGAATTACCGTCTAAAGAAAACGGGATATCATCACCACATACTATCATAATTCTTCACCTATTATGGTGGGAATTATTCTTAAATACATTAGTCTTTGGACTTTACCATCATAAAAACATCTCATATAAATTATCTTAATTATCAATATTAAAATAGAGTAAATGTGACCCTTCTATCACTTTCTGTCATGTGGACAATGTAGGCCAGGCGTCAGGGTGAGGAAGCGGCAGCCATTGTTGTGTCACCTCCGAGACGTGTGGAGCAAATTCGGCTCCTATTATATCTGGACAATGTCGGCCTGTAGCGTCAATAGTATGGAGTGTTAGACATTGCCATTGTTGATACTAGACCAGAGGCTCACAGGGAGCAAATTCGGCTCCTGTTAATTTTACTTGGACGTAGTGTTATGGAAACCAAAGGTGTACCATTTTCAACACGCTGTCAACAAATCAAGTTAAGTGTTCTTTCCGAAACCCGTATATCTATCATTAGTGGCCATTAATGTCATTGGGTAGGGTGTTTCGGTTAGATCACGAAATCGCCTCAAACTAAAGGTAATTAAGCCAGGTCTTCATGTTCCATGTATAGTGTTTTCTCTGATATAGCTTGTCATATATAGAATCTGGCTTTACAGTTAGCGCCCTTTTGACAGGTCAAGACGAGGAAGCATATGCTTTCTGCATCAGTTACTGGGTGATGGTAGCTACCTCAAAGAGGATAATTTGGTGTCTACACCCTAGTTATACCTGGTGGACTAAAGCTTGCTGTACAAATAAGATAAGGAACCTTTTCAATGTATGTAGTTAATACTGTAGTTTGATTGGCTGCATATATATTCAATTAATATAAACCCCCCCCCCTAATGTGTAGAGGATCGATTTGTGAGATTAAGAGATTATTGCAGAAATACAGTCCACTTATCATTATACAAATTGCTATCGAAGTATATAAATTAACGTAAATATAAATTCATATAAATTAAATAAATATAAATCTCACAGGTCGGTTCCCACACCTCTAGGCGGCCCCTTTATGTACCTCTAGGCGGCTCCTTTATGTACCTCTAGGCGGCTCCTTTATGTACCTCTAGGCGGCTCCTTTATGTGCCTCTAAGCGGCCCTTTATGTATCTCTAGGCGACCCCTTTATGTGCCTCTAGGCGGCCCCTTTATGTGCCTCTAGGCGGCCCATTTATGTGCCTCTTGGCCGCCCCTTGATGCACCTCTAGGCAGCCCTTTATGTACCTCTAGGTGGCCCCTTCATGCACCTCTAGGCGGCCCTTTATGTGCCTCTAGGTAGCCCCTTATGTAACTCTAGGCGGCCCCTTTATGTACCACTAGGTGGCCCCTTTATGTACCTCTAGGCGGCCCCTTTATGAACCTCTAGGCGGCCCCATTATGTACCACTAGGCGGCCTCTTTATGTACCTCCAGGCGGCCTCTTTATGTGCCTTTAGGCGGCCCCTTTATGTGCCTCTAGGCGAACCCTTTATGTACCTCTAGGCGGCCCCTTTATGTGCCTCTAGGCGGCTCCTTTATGAACCTCTAGGCGGCCCCTTTATGTACCTCTAGGCGGCCCCTTTATATGCCTCTAGGCGGCCCTTTATGTACCTCTAGGCGGCCCCTTTATGTACCTCTAGGCGGCCCCTTTCTGTACCTCAGGCCGCCCCTTTATGTACCTCTAGGCGGCACCTTTATGTGCCTCAAGGCGGCTCCTTTATGTGCCTCTAGCTGGCTCCTTTATGTGCCTCTAGGTGGCTCCTTTATATGCCTCTGGGCGGCCCCTTTATGTACTTCTAGGCGGCTCCTTTATGTGCCTCTAGGCGGCTCTTTATGTACCTCTAGGCGCTCCTTTATGTGCCTCTAGGCGGCTCCTTTACGTGCCTCTATTCGGCTCCTTTATGTGCCTCTAGGCGGCTCCTTTATGTGCCTCTAAGCGGCCCTTTATGTATCTCTAGGCGACCCCTTTATGTGCCTCTAGGCGGCCCCTTTATGTGCCTCTAGGCGGCCCATTTATGTACTCTTGGCCGCCCCTTGGTGCACCTCTAGGCAGCCCTTTATGTACCTCTAGGTGGCCCCTTCATGCACCTCTAGGCGGCCCTTTATGTGCCTCTAGGTGGCCCCTTTATGTACCTCTAGGCGGCCCCTTTATGTACCACTAGGCGGCCCCTTTATGTACCTCTAGGCGGCCCCTTCCTGAACCTCTAGGCGGCCCCTTTATGTACCACTAGGCGGCCCCTTTATGTACCTCCAGGCGGCCCCTTTATGTGCCTCTAGGCGGCCCCTTTATGTGCCTCAAGGCGAACCCTTTATGTACCTCTAGGCGGCTCCTTTATGTGCCTCTAGGCGGCTCTTTATGTACCTCTAGGCGGCCCTTTATGTACCTCTAGGCGGCCCTTTATGTACCTCTAGGCGGCCCTTTTTGTACCTCTAGGCGGCCCTTTATGTAACTCTAGGCGGCCCTTTATGTACCTCTAGGCGGCCCTTTATGTACCTCTAGGTGACCCTTTATGTACCTCTAGGCGGCCCTTTATGTGCCTCTAGGCGGCTCTTTCTGTACCTCTAGGCGGCCCTTTATGTACCTCTAGGCGGCCCTTTATGCACCTCTAGGCGACCCTTTATGTGCCTCTAGGCGGCCCTTTATGTGCCTCTAGGCGGCCCTTTCTGTACCTCTAGGCGGCCCTTTATGTACCTCTAGGCGGAGCTTTATGCACCTCTAGGCGGCCTTTTTTGCACCTCTAGGCGGCACTTTATGTGCCTCTAGGCGGCCCTTTATGTGCCTCTTGGCGGCCCTTTCTGTACCTCTAGACGGCCCTTTATGTACCTCTAGGCGGCCCTTTATGCACCTCTAGGCGGCCTTTTTTGCACCTCTAGGCGGCATTTTTTGCACCTCTAGGCGGCCCTTTATATACCTCTAGGCGGCCCTTTATGTACCTCTAGGCGGCCCCTTTATGTACCTCTAGGCGGCCCCTTTTACGTGCCTCTAGGCGGCCCTTTATGTGCCTCTAGGCGGCCCTTTATGTGCCTTTAGGCGGCCCCTTTATGTGCCTCTTGGCGGCCCTTTATGTGCCTCTTGGCGGCTCTTTATGTGCCTCTTGGCGGCTCTTTATATACCTCTAGGCGGCTCTTTATTTGCCTCTAGGCGGCCCTTTATGTGCCTCTTGGCGGCTCTTTATATACCTCTAGGCGGCTCTTTATTTGCCTCTAGGCGGCCCTTTCTGTACCTCTAGGCGGCCCTTTATGTGCCTTTAGGCGGCCCTTTTATGTACCTCTAGGCGACCTTTATGTGCCTCTAGGCGGCCCTTTATGTGCCTCTTGGCGGCTCTTTATATACCTCTAGGCGGCTCTTTATTTGCCTCTAGGCGGCCCTTTCTGTACCTCTAGGCGGCCCTTTATGTGCCTTTAGGCGGCCCTTTTATGTACCTCTAGGCGACCTTTATGTGCCTCTAGGCGGCTCCTTTATGTGCCTCTAGGCGGCTCTTTATGTACCTCTAGGCGGCCCTTTATGTGCCTTAAGGCGGCCCTTTATGTGCCTCTAGGCGGCCCTTTATATATCTCGAGGCGGCCCTTTATGCTCCTCTAGGCGGCCCTTTTATGTGCCTCTAGGCGGCCCTTTTTGTACCACTAGGCGGCCCATTATGCACCTCTAGGGGGCCCTTTATGTGCCTCTAGGCGGCCCTTTATGTGCCTCTAGGCGGCCCTTTATATATCTCGAGGCGGCCCTTTATGCTCCTCTAGGCGGCCCTTTTATGTGCCTCTAGGCGGCCTTTTTTGCACCTCTAGGCGGCCCTTTATATGCCTCTAGGCGGCCCTTTATGTGCCTTTAGGCGGCCCCTTTTATGTGCCTCTAGGCGGCCTTTATGTGCCTCTAGGCGGCCTATTTGCACCTCTAGGTGGCCCTTTATGTGCTTCTAGGCGGCCCCTTTATGTGCTTCTAGGCGGCCCCTTTATGTGCCTCTAGGCGGCCTATTTGCACCTCTAGGCGGCATTTTTTGCACCTCTAGGTGGCCCTTTATGAGCTTCTAGGCGGCCCCTTTATGTGCCTCTAGGCGGCACCTTTATGTGCCTCTAGGCGGCCCCTTTATGTGCCTCTTGGTGGCCCTTTTATGTGCCTGTAGGTGGCCCTTTATGTGCCTCTAGGCAGCCCCTTTATGCGCCTCTAGGCGGCCCCTTTATGTGCCTCTAGGTGGACTTTTATATACCTCTAGGCGGCCCCTTTATGTGCCTCTAGGCGGCCCCTTTATGTGCCTCCTGGCGGCCCTTTATGTGCCTCCTGGCGGCCCTTTATGTGCCTCTAGGCGGCCCCTTTATGCGCCTCTAAGTGGACCTTTATATACCTCTAGGCGGCCCCTTTATGTGCCTCTAGGCGGCCCCTTTATGAGCCTCCTGGCGGCCCTTTATGTGCCTCTAGGCGGCCCCTTTATGTGCCTCTAGGTGGCCTCTTTATGTGCCTCCTGGCGGCCCTTTATGTGCCTCTAGGCGGCCCCTTTATGCGCCTCTAGGTGGACCTTTATATACCTCTAGGCGGCTCCTTTATGTGCCTCTAGGCTGCCCCGTTATGCGCCTCTAGACGGCTCCTTTATGTGCCTCTAGGCGGCTCCTTTATGTGCCTCTAGGCGGCTCCTTTATGTGCCTCTAGGCGGTCCCTTTATATACCTCTGGGCGGCTCCTTTATGTGCCTCTAGGCGGCCCCTTTATGTACCTCTAGGCGGCCCCTTTATGTACCACTAGGCGGCCCCTTTATGTACCTCTAGGCGGCCCCTTTAATAACCTTTAGGCGGCCCCTTTATGTACCACTAGGCGGCCCCTTTATGTACCTCCAGGCGGCCCCTTTATGTGCCTCTAGGCGGCCCCTTTATGTGCCTCTAGGCGAACCCTTTATGTACCTCTAGGCGGCCCCTTTATGTGCCTCTAGGCGGCTCCTTTATGAACCTCTAGGCGGCCCCTTTATGTACCTCTAGGCGGCCCCTTTATGTGCCTCTAGGCGGCACTTTATGTACCTCTAGGCTGCCCTTTTATGTACCTCTAGGCGGCCCCTTTATGTACCTTTGGGCGGCCCCTTTATGTACCTCTAGGCGGCACCTTTATGTGCCTCTAGGCGGCTCCTTTATGTGCCTCTAGCTGGCTCCTTTATGTGCCTCTAGGTGGCTCCTTTATATGCCTCTGGGCGGCCCCTTTATGTACCTCTAGGCGGCTCCTTTATGTGCCTCTAGGCGGGTCTTTATGTACCTCTAAGCGGCCCTTTATGTACATCTAGGCGGCTCCTTTATGTGCCTCTAGGCGGCTCCTTTATGTGCCTCTAAGCGGCCCTTTATGTACCTCTAGGTGACCTCTTTATGTGCCTCTAAGCGGCCCTTTATGTACCTCTAGGTGACCTATTTATGTGCCTCTAGGCGGCATTTTATGTACCTCTAGGCGGCATCTTTATGCGCCTCTAGGCGGCCCCTTTATGTACCTCTAGGCGGCTCCTTTATGTGCCTCTAAGCGGCCCTTTATGTATCTCTAGGCGACCCCTTTATGTGCCTCTATTCGGCCCCTTTATGTGCCTCTAGGAAGCCCATTTATGTGCCTCTTGGCCGCCCCTTGATGCACCTCTAGGCAGCCCTTTATGTACCTCTAGGTGGCCCCTTAATGCACCTCTAGGCGGCCCTTTATGTGCCTCTAGGTGGCCCCTTTTTATAACTCTAGGCGGCCCCTTTATGTACCACTAGGCGGCCCCTTTATGTACCTCTAGGCGGCCCCTTTATGAACCTCTAGGCGGCCCTTTTATGTACCACTAGGCGGCCCCTTTATGAACCTCTAAGCGGCCCCTTTATGTACCTCTAGGCGGCCTCTTTATGTGCCTCTAGGCGGCCCTTTATGTACCTCTAGGCGGCCCCTTTATGTACCTCTAGGCGGCCCCTTTATGTACCTCTGGGCGGCCCTTTTATGTACCTCTAGACGGCACCTTTATGTGCCTCTAGGCGGCTCCTTTATGTGCCTTTAGCTGGCTCCTTTATGTGCCTCTAGGTGGGTCCTTTATATGCCTCTGGGCGGCCCCTTTATGTACCTCTAGGCGGCTCCTTTATGTGCCTCTAGGCGGCTCTTTATGTACCTCTAGGCGGCTCCTTTATGTCCCTCTAGGCGGCTCCTTTATGTGCCTCTAGGCGGCTCCTTTATGTGCCTCTAGGCGGCTCCTTTATGTGCCTCTAAGCGGCCCTTTATGTATCTCTAGGCGACCCCTTTATGTGCCTCTAGGCGGCCCCTTTATGTGCCTCTAGGCGGCCCATTTATGTGCCTCTTGGCCGCCCCTTGATGCACCTCTAGGCGGCCCCTTTATGTACCACTAGGCGGCCCCTTTATGTACCTCTAGGCGGCCCCTTTATGTGCCTCTAGGCGGCCCCTTTATGTGCCTCTAGGCGAACCCTTTATGTACCATTAGGCGGCCCCTTTATGTGCCTCTAGGCGGCTCCTCTATGAACCTCTAGGCGGCCCCTTTATGTACCTCTAGGCGGCCCCTTTATGTGCCTCTAGGCGGCCCTTTATGTACCTCTAGGCGGCCCCTTTATGTACCTTTAGGCGGCCCCTTTATGTACCTCTGGGCGGCCCCATTATGTACCTCTAGGCGGCACCTTTATGTGCCTCTAGGCGGCTCCTTTATGTGCCTCTAGCTGGCTCCTTTATGTGCATCTAGGTGGCTCCTTTATATGCCTCTGGGCGGCCCCTTTATGTACCTCTAGGCGGCCCTTTATGTACCTCTAGGCGGCTCTTTATGTGCCTCTAGTCGGCTCTTTATGTACCTCTAGGCGGCTCCTTTATGTGCCGCTAGGCGGCTCCTTTATGTGCCTCTAAGCGGCCCTTTATGTACCTCTAGGTGACCTCTTTATGTGCCTCTAAGCGGCCCTTTATGTACCTCTAGGTGACCTCTTTATGTGCCTCTAGGCGGCCCTTTATGTATCTCTAGGCGGCACTTTATGTACCTCTAGGCGGCTTCTTTATGCGCCTCTAGGCGGCCCCTTTATGTACCTCTAGGCGGCTCCTTTATGTGCCTCTAAGAGGCCCTTTATGTATCTCTAGGCGACCCCTTTATGTGCCTCTATTCGGCCCCTTTATGTGCCTCTAGGCGGCCCATTTATGTGCCTCTTGGCCGCCCCTTGATGCACCTATAGGCAGCCCTTTATGTACCTCTAGGTGGCCCCTTAATGCACCTCTAGGCGGCCCTTTATGTGCCTCTAGGTGGCCCCTTTATGTAACTCTAGGCGGCCCCTTTATGTACCACTAGGCGGCCCCTTTATGTACCTCTTGGCGGCCCCTTTATGAACCTCTAGGCGGCCCCTTTATGTACCACTAGGCGGCCGCTTTATGAACCTCTAGGCGGCCCCTTTATGTACCTCTAGGCGGCCCCTTTATGTGCCTCTAGGCGGCCCTTTATGTACCACTAGGCGGCCCCTTTATGTACCTCTAGGCGGCCCCTTTATGTACCTGTGGGCGGCCCCTTTATGTACCTCTTGGCGGCACCTTTATGTACCTCTAGGCGGCTTCTTTATGCGCCTCTAGGCGGCCCCTTTATGTACCTCTAGGCGGCTCCTTTATGTGCCTCTAAGCGGCCCTTTATGTATCTCTAGGCGACCCCTTTATGTGCCTCTATTCGGCCCCTTTATGTGCCTCTAGGCGGCCCATTTATGTGCCTCTTGGCCGCCCCTTGATGCACCTATAGGCAGCCCTTTATGTACCTCTAGGTGGCCCCTTAATGCACCTCTAGGCGGCCCTTTACGTGCCTCTAGGTGGCCCCTTTATGTAACTCTAGGCGGCCCCTTTATGTACCACTAGGCGGCCCCTTTATGTACCTCTTGGCGGCCCCTTTATGAACCTCTAGGCGGCCCCTTTATGTACCACTAGGCGGCCCCTTTATGAACCTCTAGGCGGCCCCTTTATGTACCTCTAGGCGGCCCCTTTATGTGCCTCTAGGCGGCCCTTTATGTACCACTAGGCGGCCCCTTTATGTACCTCTAGGCGGCCCCTTTATGTACCTGTGGGCGGCCCCTTTATGTACCTCTTGGCGGCACCTTTATGTGCCTCTAGGCGGCTCCTTTATGTGCCTCTAGCTGGATCCTTTATGTGCCTCTAGGTGGCTCCTTTATATGCCTCTGGGCGGCCCCTTTATGTACCTCTAGGCGGCTCCTTTATGTGCCTCTAGGCGGCTCTTTATGTACCTCTAGGCGGCTCCTTTATGTGCCTCTAGGCGGCTTCTTTATGTGCCTCTAGGCGGCTCCTTTATGTGCCTCTAGGCGGCTCCTTTATGTGCCTCTAAGCGGCCCTTTATGTATCTCTAGGCGACCCCTTTATGTGCCTCTAGGCGGCCCCTTTATGTGCCTCTAGGCGGCCCATTTATGTGCCTCTTGGCCGCCCCTTGATGCACCTCTAGGCAGCCCTTTATGTACCTCTAGGTGGCCCCTTCATGTACCTCTAGGCGGCCCTTTATGTGCCTCTAGGTGGCCCCTTTATGTACCTCTAGGCGGCCCCTTTATGTACCACTAGGCGGCCCCTTTATGTACCTCTAGGCGGCCCCTTTATGAACCTCTAGGCGGCCCCTTTATGTACCACTAGGCGGCACCTTTATGTACCTCCAGGCGGCCCCTTTATGTGCCTCTAGGCGGCCCCTTTTTATGCCTCTAGGCGAACCCTTTATGTACCTCTAGGCGGCCCCTTTATGTGCCTCTAGGCGGCTCCTTTATGAACCTCTAGGCGGCTCCTTTATGTACCTCTAGGCGGCCCCTTTATGTGCCTCTAGGCGGCCCTTTATGTACCTCTAGGCGGCTCTTTTATGTGCCTCTAGTCGGCTCTTTATGTACCTCTAGGCGGCTCCTTTATGTGCCGCTAGGCGGCTCCCTTATGTGTCTCTAGGCGGCTTTTTTATGCGCCTCTAGGCGGCTTCTTTATGTACCTCTAGGCGGCTCCTTTATGTGCCTCTAGGCGGCTTCTTTATGCGCCTCTAGGCGGCTTCTTTATGTGCCTCTAGGCGGCTTCTTTATGTGCCTCTAGGCGGCAATTTATGTGCCTCTAGGCGGCCCTTTATGTGCCTCTAGTCGGCTCTATTTTGTACCTCTAAGCGGCCCTTTATGTACCTCTATGCGGCTCCTTTATGTGCCTCTAGGCGGCTCCTTTATGTGCCTCTAAGCGGCCCTTTATGTACCTCTAGGTGACCTCTTTATGTGCCTCTAAGCGGCCCTTTATGTACCTCTAGGTGACCTCTTTATGTGCCTCTAGGCGGCCCTTTATGTATCTCTAGGCGGCACTTTATGTACCTCTAGGCGGCTTCTTTATGCGCCTCTAGGCGGCCCCTTTATGTACCTCTAGGCGGCTCCTTTATGTGCCTCTAAGAGGCCCTTTATGTATATCTAGGCGACCCCTTTATGTGCCTCTATTCGGCCCCTTTATGTGCCTCTAGGCGGCCCATTTATGTGCCTCTTGGCCGCCCCTTGATGCACCTATAGGCAGCCCTTTATGTACCTCTAGGTGGCCCCTTAATGCACCTCTAGGCGGCCCTTTATGTGCCTCTAGGTGGCCCCTTTATGTAAGTCTAGGCGGCCCCTTTATGTACCACTAGGCGGCCCCTTTATGTACCTCTTGGCGGCCCCTTTATGAACCTCTAGGCGGCCCCTTTATGTACCACTAGGCGGCCGCTTTATGAACCTCTAGGCGGCCCCTTTATGTACCTCTAGGCGGCCCCTTTATGTGCCTCTAGGCGGCCCTTTATGTACCACTAGGCGGCCCCTTTATGTACCTCTAGGCGGCCCCTTTATGTACCTGTGGGCGGCCCCTTTATGTACCTCTTGGCGGCACCTTTATGTACCTCTAGGCGGCTTCTTTATGCGCCTCTAGGCGGCCCCTTTATGTACCTCTAGGCGGCTCCTTTATGTGCCTCTAAGCGGCCCTTTATGTATCTCTAGGCGACCCCTTTATGTGCCTCTATTCGGCCCCTTTATGTGCCTCTAGGCGGCCCATTTATGTCCCTCTTGGCCGCCCCTTGATGCACCTATAGGCAGCCCTTTATGTACCTCTAGGTGGCCCCTTAATGCACCTCTAGGCGGCCCCTTTATGTACCACTAGGCGGCACCTTTATGTACCTCCAGGCGGCCCCTTTATGTGCCTCTAGGCGGCCCCTTTATATGCCTCTAGGCGAACCCTTTATGTACCTCTAGGCGGCCCCTTTATGTGCCTCTAGGCGGCTCCTTTATGAACCTCTAGGCGGCTCCTTTATGTACCTCTAGGCGGCCCCTTTATGTGCCTCTAGGCGGCCCTTTATGTACCTCTAGGCGGCCCCTTTATGTACCTCTAGGCGGCCCCTTTATGTACCTCTGGGCGGCCCCATTATGTACCTCTAGGCGGCACCTTTATGTGCCTCTAGGCGGCTCCTTTATGTGCCTCTAGCTGGCTCCTTTATGTGCCTCTAGGTGGCTCCTTTATATGCCTCTGGGCGGCCCCTTTATGTACCTCTAGGCGGCACTTTTATGTGCCTCTAGGCGGCTCTTTATGTACCTCTAAACGGCTCCTTTATGTGCCTCTAGGCGGCTCTTTTATGTGCCTCTAGGCGGCTCTTTTATATGCCTCTAGGCGGCTTCTTTATGCGCCTCTAGGCGGCTCTTTTATGTGCCTCTAGGCGGCTTCTTTATGCGCCTCTAGGCGGCTATTTATGTGCCTCTAGGCGGCTTCTTTATGTGCCTCTAGGCGGCTCTTTTATGTGCCTCTAGGCGGCCCATTTATGTGCCTCTTGGCCGCCCTTTGATGCACCTCTTGGCAGCCCTTTATGTACCTCTAGGTGGCCCCTTCATGCACCTCTAGGCGGCCTTTTATGTGCCTCTAGGCGGCATCTTATGTGCCTCTAGGCGGCCCTTTATGTGCCTCTAGTCGGCTCTATTATGTATCTCTAAGCGGCCCTTTATGTACCTCTAGGCGGCTCCTTTATGTGCCTCTAGGCGGCTCCTTTATGTGCCTCTAAGCGTCCCTTTATGTACCTCTAGGTGACCTCTTTATGTGCCTCTAAGCGGCCCTTTATGTACCTCTAGGTGACCTCTTTATGTGCCTCTAGGCGGCCCTTTATGTATCTCTAGGCGGCACTTTATGTACCTCTAGGCGGCTTCTTTATGCGCCTCTAGGCGGCCCCTTTATGTACCTCTAGGTGACCTCTTTATTTGCCTCTAGGCGGCCCTTTATGTATCTCTAGGCGGCACTTTATGTACCTCTAGGCGGCTCCTTTATGTGCCTCTAGGCGGCTCCTTTATGTGCCTCTATGCGGCCCATTTATGTGCCTCTTGGCCGCCCTTTGATGCACCTCTTGGCAGCCCTTTATGTACCTCTAGGTGGCCCCTTCATGCACCTCTAGGCGGCCCTTTATGTACCTCTAGGCGGCCCCTTTATGTAACTCTAGGCGCCCCCTTTATGTGCTTCTAGGCGGCCCCTTTATGTACCTCTAGGCGTCCCACTTTCTGTGCCTCTAGGGGGCCCTTTATATGCCTCTATGCGGCCCCTTTATGTGCTTCTAGGCGGCCCCGTTAAGTACCTCTAGGCGTCCCCTTTTTGTACCTCTAGGCTGCCACCTTTATGTGCCTCTAGCCGGCCCCTTTATGTACCTCTAGGCGGCTCCTTTATGTGCCTCTAGGCGGCAACCTTATGTACCTCTAGGCGGCCCCTTTATGTACCTCTAGGCGGCTCCTATATGTGCCTCTAGGCGGCCACCTTATGTACCTCTAGGCGGCCCCTTTATGTACCTCTAGGCGGCTCCTTTATGTGCCTCTAGGCGGCCCTTTATGTGCCTCTAGGCGGCCCTTTATGTGCCTCAAGGCGGCCCCTTTATGTGCCTCTAGGCGGCTCCTTTATGTGCCTCTAGGCGGCACCTTTATGTACCTCTAGGCGGCTCCTTTATGTGCCTCTAGACGGCCCTTTATGTGCCTCAAGGCGGACCCTTTATGTGCCTCTAGGCGGCCCTTTATGTGCCTCTAGGATGCCCTTTATGTGCCCCTAGGCGGCCCTTAATGTGCCTCTAGGCGGCCCCTTTATGTGCCTATAGGCGGCCCCTTAATGTGCCTCTAGGCGGCCCTTTATGTTCCTCTAGGCGGCCCTTTATGCACCTCTAAGCGGCCCATTTATGTACCTCTAGGCGGCCCTTTATGTGCCTCTAGGCGGCCCTTTATGTGCCTCTAGGCGGTCCCTTTATGTACCTCTAGGCGGCTCTTTATGTACCTCTAGGCGGCTTTTTATGTATCTCTAGGCGGCCCTTTATGTACCTCTAGGCGGCCCCTCAATGTGCCTCTAGGCGGCCCCTCAATGTGCCTCTAGGCGGCCCTTTATGTGCCTCTAGGCGGCCCTTTATGCACCTCTAGGCGGCCCTCTATGTGCCTCTAGGCGGCCCCTCAATGTGCCTCTAGGCGGCCCTTTATGTGCCTCTAGGCGGCCCTTTATGCACCTCTAGGCGGCCCTTTATGTGCCTCTAGGCGGCCCTTTATGTGCCTCTAGGCGGCCCTTTATGTGCCTCTAGGCGGCCCATCAATGTGCCTCTAGGCGGCCCTTTATGTGCCTCTAGGCAGCCCTTTATGTGCCTCTAGGCGGCCCTTTATGTGCCTCTAGGCGGCCCTTTATGTGCCTCTAGGCGGCCCCTCAATGTGCCTCTAGGCGGCCCTTTATGTGCCTCTAGGCAGCCCTTTATGTGCATCTAGGCGGCCCTTTATGCACCTCTAGGCGGCCCTTTATGTGCCTCTAGGCGGCCCTTTATGTGCCTCTAGGCGGCCCTTTATGTGCCTCTAGGCGGCCCCTCAATGTGCCTCTAGGCGGCCCTTTATGTTCCTCTAGGCGGCCCTTTATGCACCTCTAGGCGGCCCTTTATGTGCCTCTAGGCAGTCCCTTTATGTACCTCTAGGCGGCTCCTTTATGTACCTCTAGGCGGCCCTTTATGTGCCTCTAGGTGGCCCCTTTATGTACCTCTTGGCGGCCCCTTTATGTACCACTAGGCGGCCCCTTTATGTACCTCTAGGCGGCCCCTTTATGAACCTCTAGGCGGCCCCTTTATGTACCACTAGGCGGCACCTTTATGTACCTCCAGGCGGCCCCTTTATGTGCCTCTAGGCGGCCCCTTTATATGCCTCTAGGCGAACCCTTTATGTACCTCTAGGCGGCCCCTTTATGTGCCTCTAGGCGGCTCCTTTATGAACCTCTAGGCGGCTCCTTTATGTACCTCTAGGCGGCCCCTTTATGTGCCTCTAGGCGGCCCTTTATGTACCTCTAGGCGGCCCCTTTATGTACCCCTAGGCGGCCCCTTTATGTACCTCTGGGCGGCCCCATTATGTACCTCTAGGCGGCACCTTTATGTGCCTCTAGGCGGCTCCTTTATGTGCCTCTAGCTGGCTCCTTTATGTGCCTCTAGGTGGCTTCTTTATATGCCTCAGGGCGGCCCCTTTATGTACCTCTAGGCGGCTCTTTTATGTGCCTCTAGGCGGCTCTTTATGTACCTCTAGGCGGCTCCTTTATGTGCCTCTAGGCGGCTCTTTTATGTGCCTCTAGGCGGCTCTTTTATATGCCTCTAGGCGGCTTCTTTATGCGCCTCTAGGCGGCTCTTTTATGTGCCTCTAGGCGGCTTCTTTATGTGCCTCTAGGCGGCTCTTTTATGTGTCTCTAGGCGGCCCATTTATGTGCCTCTTGGCTGCCCTTTGATGCACCTCTTGGCAGCCCTTTATGTACCTCTAGGTGGCCCCTTCATGCACCTCTAGGCGGCCTTTTATGTGCCTCTAGGCGGCATCTTATGTGCATCTAGGCGGCCCTTTATGTGCCTCTAGTCGGCTCTATTATGTACCTCTAAGCGGCCCTTTATGTACCTCTAGGCGGCTCCTTTATGTGCCTCTAGGCGGCTCCTTTATGTGCCTCTAAGCGGCCCTTTATGTACCTCTAGGTGACCTCTTTATGTGCCTCTAAGCGGCCCTTTATGTACCTCTAGGTGACCTCTTTATGTGCCTCTAGGCGGCCCTTTATGTATCTCTAGGCGGCACTTTATGTACCTCTAGGCGGCTTCTTTATGCGCCTCTAGGCGGCCCCTTTATGTACCTCTAGGTGACCTCTTTATTTGCCTCTAGGCGGCCCTTTATGTATCTCTAGGCGGCACTTTATGTACCTCTAGGCGGCTCCTTTATGTGCCTCTAGGCGGCTCCTTTATGTGCCTCTAGGCGGCCCATTTATGTGCCTCTTGGTCGCCCTTTGATGCACCTCTTGGCAGCCCTTTATGTACCTCTAGGTGGCCCCTTCATGCACCTCTAGGCGGCCTTTTATGTGCCTCTAGGTGGCCCCTTTATGTAACTCTAGGCGGCCCCTTTATGTGCTTCTAGGTGGCCCCTTTATGTACCTCTAAGCGTCCCACTTTCTGTGCCTCTAGGGGGCCCTTTATATGCCTTTATGCGGCCCCGTTATATACCTCTAGGCGTCCCCTTTTTGTACCTCTAGGCTGCCACCTTTATGTGCCTCTAGGCGGCCCCTTTATGTACCTCTAGGCGGCTCCTTTATGTGCCTCTAGGCGGCCACCTTATGTACCTCTAGGCGGCCCCTTTATGTACCTCTAGGCGGCTCCTTTATGTGCCTCTAGGCGGCCACCTTATGTACCTCTTGGCGGCCCCTTTATGTACCTCTAGGCGGCTCCTTTATGTGCCTCTAGGCGGCCCTTTATGTGCCTCTAGGCGGCCCTTTATGTGCCTCAAGGCGGCCCCTTTATGTGCCTCTAGGCGGCTCCTTTATGTGCCTCTAGGCGGCCACATTATGTACCTCTAGGCGGCTCCTTTATGTGCCTCAAGGCGGACCCTTTATGTGCCTCTAGGCGGCCCTTTATGTGCCTCTAGGATGCCCTTTATGTGCCCCTAGGCGGCCCTTAATGTGCCTCTAGGCGGCCCCTTTATGTGCCTATAGGCGGCCCCTTAATGTGCGTCTAGGCGGCCCTTTATGTTCCTCTAGGCGGCCCTTTATGCACCTCTAAGCGGCCCATTTATGTACCTCTAGGCGGCCCTTTATGTGCCTCTCGGCGGCCCTTTATGTGCCTCTAGGCGGTCCCTTTATGTACCTCTAGGCGGCTCTTTATGCACCTCTAGGCGGCTCCTTTATATGCCTCTAGGCGGCCCTTTATGTGCCTCTAGGCTGCCCTTTATGTGCCTCTAGGCGGTCCCTTTATGTGCCTCTAGGCGGGCCTTTATGTACCTATAGGAGGCCCTTTATGTGCCTCTAGGCGGCCCCTTTATGTGCCTCTAGGCGGCCCTTTATGTGCCTCTAGGCGGCCCCTTTATGCACCTCTAGGCGGCCCTTTATGTGCCTCTTGGCGGCCCCTTTATGCACCTCAAGGCGACCCCTATATGTGCCTCTAAGCGGCCCCTTTATGCACCTCGATGCGACCCCTTTATGTGCCTCTAGGCGGCCCCTTTATGTGTCTCTAGGCGGCCCTTTATGTACCTCTAGGCGGCCCCTTTATGTGTCTCTAGGCGGCCCTTTATGTATCTCTAGGCGGCCCCTTTATGTATCTCTAGGCGGCCCTTTATGTATCTCTAGGCGGCCGCATTATGTACCTCTAGGTCTCCCCTTTATGCACCTTTTACTCGGCCCCTTTATGTGCATCTAGGCGGCCCTTTATGCACCTCTAGGCGGCCCTTTATGTGCCTCTAGGCGGCCCTTTATGTGCCTCTAGGCGGCCCTTTATGTGCCTCTAGGCGGCCCCTCAATGTGCCTCTAGGCGGCCCTTTATGTTCCTCTAGGCGGCCCTTTATGCACCTCTAGGCGGCCCTTTATGTGCCTCTAGGCAGTCCCTTTATGTACCTCTAGGCGGCTCCTTTATGTGCCTCTAGGCGGCCCTTTATGTGCCTCTAGGCGGCCCAATTATGTACCTCTAGGCGGCCCTTTATGTGCCTCTAGGTGGTCCCTTTATGTACCTCTAGGCGGCTCCTTTATGTGCCTCAAGGCGGCACCTTTATGTGCCTCTAGGCGTCCCTTTCTGTACCTCTAGGCGGCTCCTTTATGGGCCTCTTGGCGGCTCCTTTATGTGCCTCTAGGCGGCTCCTTTATGTGCCTCTAGGCGGCTCCTTTATGTGTCTCTAGGCGGCTCCTTTATGTGCCTCTAGGCGGCTCCTTTATGTGCCTCTTGGCGGCTTCTTTATGCGCCTCTAGGCGGCCCCTTTATGTACCTCTAGGTGGCCCCTTTATGCACCTCTAGGCGGCCCTTTATGTACCTCTAGGCGGCTCATTTATGTGGCTAGAGGCGGCCCCTTTATGTGCCTCTTGGCGGGCCTTTATGTGCCTCTAGGCGGCCCTTTATGTGCCCCTAGGCGGCCCCTTTATGTGCCTCTAGGCGGCCCCTTTATGTGCCTCTAGGCGGCCCTTTATGCGCCTCTAGGCGGCTCTTTATGTGCCTCTTGGCGGCCCTTTATGTGCCTCTAGGCGGCTCCTTTATGTGCCTCTAGGCGGCTCCTTTATGTGCCTCTAGGCGGCTCCTTTATGTGCCTCTAGGCGGCCCCTTTATGTACCTCTAGGTGGAGCCTTTATGTGCCTCTTGGCGGCCCTTTATGTGCCTCTAGGCGGCTTCTTTATGCGCCTCAAGGCGGCTCCTTTATGTGCCTCTAGGCGGCCCTTTATGTGCCTCTAGGCGGCCCCTTTATGTACCTCTAGGTGGCCCCTTTATGTGCCTCTAGGCGGCCCCTTTATGTACCTCTAGGCGGCCCTTTATGTGCCTCTAGGCTGCCCCTTTATGTACCTCTAGGCGGCTCATTTATGTGCCTCTAGGCGGCCCTTTATGTGCCTCTTGGCGGCCCTTTATGTGCCTCAAGGCGGCCCCTTTATGTGCCTCTAGACGGCCTTTTATGTGCCTCTAGGCGGCCCTTTATGTGCCTCTAGGCGGCCCTTTATTTGCCTCTAGGCGGCTCCTTAATGTGCCTCTAGGCGGCCCTTTATGTGCCTCTAGGCTGATCCTTTATGTGCCTCTAGGCGGCCCTTTATGTGCCTCAAGGCGGCCCCTTTATGTGCCTCTAGGCGGCCTTTTATGTGCCTCTAGGCGGCCCTTTATTTGCCTCTAGGCGGCCCTTTATGTGCCTCTAGGCGGACCCTTTATGTGCCTATAGGCGGCCCCTTAATGTGCCTCTAGGCGGCCCTTTATGTGCCTCTAGGCTGACCCATTATGTGCCTATAGGCGGCCCCTTAATGTGCCTCTAGGCGGCCCTTTATGTGCCTATAGGCGGCCCCTTTATGTACCTCTAGGCGGCCCTTTTTGTGCCTCAAGGCGGCCCTTTATGTGCCTCTAGGCAGCCCCTTTATGCGCCTCTAGGCGGCCCTTTATGTACCTCTAGGCTGACCCTTTATGTGCCTATAGGCGGCCCCTTTATGTGCCTATAGGCGGCCCCTTTATGTGCCTCTTGGCGGGCCTTTATTTGCCTCTAGGCGGCCCTTTTTGTGCCTCTAGGCTGACCCTTTATGTGCCTATAGGCGGCCCCTTAATGTGCCTCTAGGCGGCCCTTTATGTGCCTCTAAGCTGACCCTTTATGTGCCTCTAGGCGGCTCTTTATGTGCCTCTTATCGGGCCTTTATGTACCTCTAGGCGGCCCTTTTTGTGCCTCTAGGCGGCCCTTTATATGCCTCTAGGCGGTCCGTTTATGTACCTCTAGGCGGCTCCTTTATGTGCCTCTAGGCTGGCCTCTATGTACCACTAGGTGACCTCTTTATGTGCCTCTAGCCGGCCCTTTATGTACCTCTAGGCGGCACTTTATGTGCCTCTAGGCGGCCCCTTTATGTACCTCTAGGCTGCCCTTTATGTACCTCTAGGTTACCCCTTTATGCACCTCTAGGCGGCCCTTTATGTACCTCTAAGCGGCCCTTTATGTACCTTTAGGCGGCCCTTTTATGTGCCTCTAGGCGGCCTCTTTATGTACCTCTAGGCGGCCCTTTATGTACCTCTAGGCTGCCCTTTATGTACCTCTAGGTTACCCCTTTATGCACCTCTAGGCGGCCCTTTATGTACCTCTAAGCGGCACTTTATGTACCTTTAGGCGGCCCTTTTATGTGCCTCTAGGCGGCCCCTTAATGTACCTCTAGGCGGCCCTTTATGTACCTCTAAGCGGCCCTTTATGTGCCTCTTGGCTGCCCCTTTATGCGCCTCTAGACGGCTCC
The DNA here is from genome assembly GCF_040958095.1 of Procambarus clarkii. Classification (NCBI taxonomy): domain Eukaryota; kingdom Metazoa; phylum Arthropoda; class Malacostraca; order Decapoda; family Cambaridae; genus Procambarus; species Procambarus clarkii. The sequence continues at coordinate 1,666,245 of NC_091195.1, read as the reverse complement.
TTTATGTGCCTCTCCGCGGCTCCTTTATGTGCCTCTGGGCGGCTCCTTTATGTGCCTCTAGGCGGCCCCTTTATGTGCCTCTAGGCGGCCCTTTATGTGCCTCTTGGCGGCCCTTTATGTGCCTCTAGGCGGCTCCTTTATGCGCCTCTAGGCGGCTCCTTTATGTGCCTCCAGGCGGCCCCTTTATGTACCTCTAGGCGGCCCCTTTATGTACCACTAGGCGGCCCCTTTATGTACCTCTAGGCGGCCCCTTTATGAACCTCTAGGCGGCCCCTTTATGTACCACTAGGCTGCCCCTTTATGTACCTCCAGGCGGCGCCTTTATGTGCCTCTAGGCGGCCCCTTTATGTGCCTCTAGGCGAACCCTTTATGTACCTCTAGGCGGCCCCTTTATATGCCTCTAGGCGGCTCCTTTATGAACCTCTAGGCGGCCCCTTTATGTACCTCTAGGCGGCCCCTTTATGGGCCTCTAGGTGCCCTTTATGTACCTCTAGGCGGCCCCTTTATGTACCTCTAGGCGGCCCCTTTATGTACCTCTGGGCGGCCCCTTTATGTACCTCTAGGCGGCACCTTTATGTGCCTCTAGGCGGCTCCTTTATGTGCCTCTAGCTGGCTCCTTTATGTGCCTCTAGGTGGTTCATTTATATGCCTCTGGGCGGCCCCTTTATGTACCTCTAGGCGGCTCCTTTATGTGCCTCTAGGCGGGTCTTTATGTACCTCTAGGCGGCTCTTTTATGTGCCTCTAGGCGGCTCCTTTATGTGCCTCTAGGCGGCTCTTTTATGTGCCTCTAGGCGGCTTCTTTATGCGCCTCTAGGCGGCTCTTTTATGCGCCTCTAGGCGGCTTCTTTATGTGCCTCTAGGCGGCAATTTATGTGCCTCTAGGCGGCCCTTTATGTGCCTCTAGGCGGCTATAATATGTACCTCTAAGCGGCCCTTTATGTACCTCTAGGCGGCTCCTTTATGTGCCTCTAGGCGGCTCCTTTATGTGCCTCTAAGCGGCCCTTTATGTACCTCTAGGTGACCTCTTTATGTGCCTCTAGGCGGCCCTTTATGTATCTCTAGGCGGCACTTTATGTACCTCTAGGCGGCTTCTTTATGCGCCTCTAGGCGGCCCCTTTATGTACCTCTAGGCGGCTCCTTTATGTGCCTCTAAGCGGCCCTCTATGTATCTCTAGGCGACCCCTTTATGTACCTCTAGGCGGCCCCTTTATGTGCCTCTAGGCGGCCCATTTATGTGCCTCTTGGCCGCCCCTTGATGCACCTCTAGGCAGCCCTTTATGTACCTCTAGGTGGCCCCTTCATGCACCTCTAGGCGGCCCTTTATGTGCCTCTAGGTGGCCCCTTTATGTAACTCTAGGCGGCCCCTTTATGTACCACTAGGCGGCCCCTTTATGTACCTCTAGGCGGCCCCTTTTTGAACCTCTCGGCGGCCCCTTTATGTACCACTAGGCGGCCCCTTTATGAACCTCTAGGCGGCCTCTTTATGTACCTCTAGGCGGCCACTTTATGTGCCTCTAGGCGGCCCTTTATGTACCTCTAGGCGGCCCCTTTATGTACCTCTAGGCGGCCCCTTTATGTACCTCTAGGCGGCCCCTTTATGTACCTCTAGGCGGCACCTTTATGTGCCTCTAGGCGGCTCCTTTATGTGCCTCTAGCTGGCTCCTTTATGTGCCTCTAGGTGGCTCCTTTATATGCCTCAGGGCGGCCCCTTTATGTACCTCTAGGCGGCTCCTTTATGTGCCTCTAGGCGGCTCTTTATGTACCTCTAGGCGGCTCCTTTATGTGCCTCTAGGCGGCTCCTTTATGTGCCTCTAGGCGGCTCCTTTATGGGCCTCTAGGCGGCTCCTTTATGTGCCTCTAAGCGGCCCTTTATGTATCTCAAGGCGACCCCATTATGTGCCTCTAGGAGGCCCCTTTATGTGCCTTTAGGCGGCCCATTTATGTGCCTCTTGGCCGCCCCTTGATGCACCTCTAGGCAGCCCTTTATGTACCTCTAGGTGGCCCCTTCATGCACCTCTAGGCGGCCCTTTATGTGCCTCTAGGTGGCCCCTTTTTTTACCTCAAGGCGGCCCCTTTATGTACCACTAGGCGGCCTCTTTATGTACCTCTAGGTGGCCCCTTTATGAACCTCTAGGCGGCCCCTTTATGTACCACTAGGCGGCTTCTTTATGTACCTCCAGGCGTCCCCTTTATTTGCCTCTAGGCGGCCCCTAAATGTGCCTCTAGGCGAACGATTTATGTACCTCTAGGCGGCACCTTTATGTGCCTCTAGGCGGCTCCTTTATGAACCTCTAGGCGGCCCTTTATGTATCTCTAGGCGGCCCCTTTATGTGCCTTTAGGCGGCCCTTTATGTACCTCTAGGCGGCCCCTTTATGTACCTCTAGGCGGCCCCTTTATGTATCTCTGGGCGGCCCCTTTATGTACCTCTAGGCGGCACCTTTATGTGCCTCTAGGCGGCTCCTTTATGTGCCTCTAGCTGGCTCCTTTATGTGCCTCTAGGTGGCTCCTTTATATGCCTCTGGGCGGCCCCTTTATGTACCTCTAGGCGGCTCCTTTATGTGCCTCTAGGCGGCTCTTTATGTACCTCTAGGCGGCTCCTTTATGTGCCTCTAGGCGGCTCCTTTATGTGCCTCTAGGTGGTTCATTTATATGCCTCTGGGCGGCCCCTTTATGTACCTCTAGGCGGCTCCTTTATGTGCCTCTAGGCGGGTCTTTATGTACCTCTAGGCGGCTCTTTTATGTGCCTCTAGGCGGCTCCTTTATGTGCCTCTAGGCGGCTCTTTTATGTGCCTCTAGGCGGCTTCTTTATGCGCCTCTAGGCGGCTCCTTTATGTGCCTCTAGGCGGCTCCTTTATGTGCCTCTAAGCGACCCTTTATGTACCTCTAGGTGACCTCTTTATGTGCCTCTAAGCGGCCCTTTATGTACCTCTAGGTGACCTCTTTATGTGCCTCTAGGCGGCCCTTTATGTATCTCTAGGCGGCACTTTATGTACCTCTAGGCGGCTTCTTTATGCGCCTCTAGGCGGCCCCTTTATGTACCTCTAGGCGGCTCCGTTATGTGGCTCTAAGCGGCCCTTTATGTACCTCTAGGCGGCTCCTTTATGTGCCTCTAGGCGGCTCCTTTATGTGCCTCTAAGCGGCCCTTTATGTATCTCTAGGCGACCCCTTTATGTGCCTCTAGGCGGCCCCTTTATGTGCCTCTAGGCGGCTCCTTTATGTGCCTCTAGGCGGCTCCTTTATGTGCCTCTAAGCGGCCCTTTATGTATCTCTAGGCGACCCCTTTATGTGCCTCTAGGCGGCCCATTTATGTGCCTCTTGGCCGCCCCTTGATGCACCTCTAGGCAGACCTTTATGTACCTCTAGGTGGCCCCTTCATGCACCTCTAGGCGACCCTTTATGTGCCTCTAGGTGGCCCCTTTATGTAACTCTAGGCGGCCCCTTTATGTGCTTCTAGGCGGCCCCATTATGTACCTCTTGGCGTCCCCCTTTCTGTGCCTCTAGGCGGCCCCTTATATGCCTCTATGCGGCCCCTTTATGTGCTTCTAGGCGGCCCCTTTATGTACCTCTAGGCGGCCCCTTTTTGTACCTCTTGGCGGCTCCTTTATGTGCCTCTAGGCGGCCCCTTTATGTACCTCTAGGCGGCTCCTTTATGTGCCTCTAGGCGGCCCTTTATGTGCCTCTAGGTGGCCCCTTTATGTGCCTCTAGGCGGCCCTAATGTGCCTCTAGGCGGCCCCTTTATGTGCCTCTAGGCTTCCCTAATGTGCCTCTAGGCGGCCCCTTTATGTGCCTCTAGGCGGCCCTTTATGTGCCTCTAGGTGGCCTTTTATGTGCTTCTAGGCGGCCACCTTATGTACCTCTAGGCGGCTCCATTATGTGCCTCTAGGCGGCTCCTTTATGTGCCTCAAGGCGGCCCCTTTATGTGCCTCTAGGCGGCTCCTTTATGTGCCTCTAGGCGGCCCCTTTATGTACCTCTAGGCGGCTCCTTTATGTGCCTCTAGGCGGCCCTTTATGTGCCTCTAGGTGGCCCCTTTATGTGCCTCTAGGCGGCCCTAATGTGCCTCTAGGCGGCCCCTTTATGTGCCTCTAGGCGGCCCCTTAATGTGCCTCTAGGCGGCCCTAATGTGCCTCTCGGCGGCCCTTTATATTCCTCTAGGCGACCCTTTATGTGCCTCTAGGCGGTCCCTTTATGTACCTCTAGGCGGCTCTTTATGTGCCTCTAGGCTGCCCTTTATGTTCCTCTAGGCGGCCCCTTTATGTGCCTCTAGCCGGCCCTTTATGTGCCTCTAGGCTGCCCTTTATGTGCCTCTAGGCGGTCACTTTATGTGCCTCTAGGCGGGCCTTTATGTACCTCTAGGCGGCCCTTTATGTGCCTCTAGGCGGCCCCTTTATGTGCCTCTAGGCGGCCCTTTATGTGCCTCTAGGCGGCCCCTTTATGCACCTCTAGGCGGCCCTTTATGTGCCTCTAGGCGGCCCCTTTATGCACCACAAGGCGACCCCTTTATGTGCCTCTAGGCGGCCCCTTTATGTGCCTCTAGGCGGCCCCTTTATGCACGTCGAGGCGACCCCTTTATGTGCCTCTAGGCGGCCCCTTTATGTGTCTCTAGGCGGCCCTTTATGTACCTCTAGGCGGCCCTTTATGTGCCTCTAGACGGCCCTTTATGTATCTCTAGGCGACCCCTTTATGTGCCTCTAGGCAGCCCCTTTATGTATCTCTAGGCGGCCCTTTATGTACCTCTAGGTGGCCCCTTTATGCACCTTTTACTCGGCCCCTTTATGTGCATCTAGGCGGCCCTTTATGCGACTCTAGGCGGCCCTTTATGCGCCTCTAGGCGGCCCTTTATGTGCCTCAAGGCGGCCCTTTATGTGCCTCTAGGCGGCCCCTTAATGTGCCTCTAGGAGGCCCATTATGTTCCTCTAGGCGGCCCTTTATGCACCTCTAGACGGCCCTTTATGTGCCTCTAGGCAGTCCCTTTATGTACCTCTAGGCGGCTCCTTTATGTGCCTCTAGGCGGCCCTTTATGTGCCTCCAGGCGGCCCATTTATGTACCTCTAGGCGGCCCTTTATGTGCCTCTAGGCAGTCCCTTTATGTACCTCTAGGCGGCTCCTTTATGTGCCTCTAGGCGGCCCTTTATGTGCCTCTAGGCGGCCCATTTATGTACCTGTAGACGGCCCTTTATGTGCCTCTAGGCGTCCCTTTATGTACCTCTAGGCGGCCCTTTATGTGCCTCTAGGCGGCTCCTTTATGTGCCTCTAGGCAGTCCCTTTATGTACCTCTAGGCGGCTCCTTTATGTGCCTCTAGGCGTCCCTTTATGTACCTCTAGGCGGCTCCTTTATGTGCCTCTAGGCGGCCCTTTATGTGCCTCTAGGCGGCTCCTTTATGTACCTCTAGGCGGCTCCTTTATGTGAATCTAGGCGGCCCTTTATGTACCTCTAGGCGGCTCCTTTATGTGCCTCTAGGCGGCCCTTTATGTGCCTGTAGGCGGTCCATTTATGTACCTCTAGGCGGCCCTTTATGTGCCTCTAGGCGTCCCTTTATGTACCTCTAGGCGGCCCTATATGTGCCTCTAGGCGGCCCTTTATGTGCCTCTAGGCGGCTCCTTTATGGGCCTCTTGGCGGCCTTTTATGCACCTTCAGGAGGCTTCTTTATGTGCCTCTAGGCGTCCCTTTATATCACTCTAGGCAACCATTTATGCACCTCTAGGTGGCTCCTTTATGTGCCTCTAGTCGGCATTTTTATGCACCTCTAGGCAGCATTTTATGTACCTCTAGACAGCTCATTTATGTTCCTCTATGCTCACCCTTTATGTACCTCGGGCTGCCCTTTATGTACCTCTAGGCGGCCCTTTATGTACCTCTAGGCGGCCCTTTATGTCCATCTAGGTTACCCCTTTTTACGCCTGTAGGCGGCCATTTACGTACCTGTAGGCGGCCTTTTTTGCGCCTCTAGGCGGCCCTTTATGCACCTCTAGGCGGCCTTTTTATGTACCTCTAGGCGGCCTTTTTATGTACCTCTAGGCGACCCTTTATGTACCTCTAGGCGGCCTTTTTATGCACCTTTAGGCGGCCCTTTATGTACCTCTAGGCGGCCATTTTATGTACCTCTAGGCGGCCTTTTTATGTACCTCTAGGCGGCCCTTTATGTGCCTCTAGGCGGCCCTTTATGTGCCTCTAGGCGGCCCTTTATATAGCTCCAGGCGGCCATTTATGTACCCCGAGGCGGCTCCTTTATGTGCCTATAGGCGGCCCTTTATGTGCCTCTAGGCGGCCCTTTATGTACCTCTAGGCGGCCCCTTTATGTAGCTTTAGGCGGCCCCTTTATGTTCCTCTAGGCGGCCCCTTTATGTACCTCTAGGCGGCCTCTTTATGTACCTCTAGGCGGCCCCTTTATGTTCCTCTAGGCGGCCCCTTTATGAACCTCTAGGTGGCCCCTTTATGTAGCTCTAGGCGGCCCCTTTATGTTCCTCTAGGCGGCCCCTTTATGTACCTCTAGGCGGCCCCTTTATGTACCTCTAGGCGGCCCCTTTATGTTCCTCTAGGCGGCCCCTTTATGTGCCTCTAGGCGGCCCCTTTATGTGCCTCTAGGCGGCCCGTTTATGTGCCTCTAGGCGGCCCCTTTATGTACCTCTAGGTGGCCCCTTTATGTAGCTCTAGGCGGCCCCTTTATGTTCCTCTAGGCGGCCCCTTTATGTACCTCTAGGCGGCCCTTTATGTTCCTCTAGGCGGCCCCTTTATGTACCCCTAGGCGGCCCATTTATGTGCCTCTAGGCGGCCCTTTATGTTCCTCTAGGCGGCCCCTTTATGTGCCTCTAGGCGGCCCCTTTATGTGCCTCTAGGCGGCCCTTTATGTACCTCTAGGCGGCCCCTTTATGTGCCTCTAGGCGGCCCTTTATGTTCCTCTAGGCGGCCCCTTTATGTGCCTCTAGGAGGCCCCTTTATGTACCTCTAGGCGGCCCCTTTATGTACCTCTAGACGGCCCTTTATGTACCTCTAGGCGGCCCCTTTATATGCCTCTAGGCGGCCCTTTATGTTCCTCTAGGCGGCCCTTTATGTTCCTCTAGGCGGCCCCTTTATGTGCCTCTAGGCGGCCCTTTATGTTCCTCTAGGTGGCCCCTTTATGTACCTCTAGGCGGCCCCTTCATGTGCCTTTAGGCGGCCCCTTTATGTACCTCTAGGCTGCCCTTTATGTACCTCTAGGTTGCCCTTTATGTACCTCTAGGCGGCCCCTTTATTCACCTCTAGGTTGCCCTTTATGTACATCTAGGCGGCCCCTTTATGTACCTATAGGTGGCCCCTTTATGTACCTCTAGGCGGCCCCTTTATGTACCTCTAGGCGGACCCTTTATGTAGCTCTAGGCGGCCCCTTTATTCACCTCTAGGCGGCCCTTTATGTTCCTCTAGGCGGCCCCTTTATGTGCCTCTAGGCGGCCCTTTATGTTCCTCTAGGTGGCCCCTTTATGTACCTCTAGGCGGCCCCTTTATGTACCTCTAGTCGGCCTCTTTATGTACCTCTAGGCGGCCCCTTTATGTAGCTCTAGGCGGCCCCTTTATGTACCTCTAGGCGGCCCTTTATGTTCCGCTAGGCGGCCCCTTTATGTCCCTCTAGGCGGCCCCTTTATGTGCCTCTAGGCGGCCCTTTATGTTCCTCTAGGCGGCCCCTTTATGTGCCTCTAGGCGGCCCCTTTATGTGCCTCTAGGCGGCCCTTTATGTGCCACTAGGCGGCCCTTTATGTTCCTCTAGGCGGCCCCTTTATGTGCCTCTAGGCGGCCCTTTATGTTCCTCTAGGCGGCCCCTTTATGTGCCTCTAGGCGGCCCCTTTATGTGCCTCCAGGCGGCCCTTTATGTTCCTCCAGGCGGCCCCTTTATGTACCTCTAGGCGGCCCCTTTATGTGCCTTTAGGTGGCCTCTTTATGTACTTCTAGGCTGCCCTTTATGTACCCCTAGGCGGCCCATTTATGTACCTCTAGGCTGCCCTTTATGTACGTCTAAGCGGCCCCTTTATGTACCTCTAGGCGGCCCTTTATGTAGCTTTAGGCGGCCCATTTATGTGCCTCTAGGCGGCCCCTTTATGCACCTCTAGGTGGCCCTTTATGTACCTCTAGGTGGCCTCATTATGTACCTCTAGGCGGCCCCTTATGTACCTCTAGGCGGCCCATTTATGTACCTCTAGGCTGCCCTTTATGTACGTCTAAGCAGCCCCTTTATGTACCTCTAGGCGGCCCTTTATGTAGCTTTAGGCGGCCCATTTATGTGCCTCTAGGCGGCCCCTTTATGCACCTCTAGGTGGCCCTTTATGTACCTCTAGGTGGCCTCATTATGTGCCTCTAGGCGGCCCTTTATGTACCTCTAGGCGGCCCCTTTATGTGCCTCTAGGCGGCCCCTTTATTCACCTCTAGGTTGCCCTTTATGTACCTCTAGGTGGCCTCATTATGTACCTCTGGGCGGCCCCTTTATGTACCTCTAGGCGGCCCTTTATGTAGCTCTAGACGGCCCCTTTATGTGCCTCTAGGCTGCCCTTTATGTACCTTCCGGTGGCCCATTTATGTACCTCTAGGCGGCCCCTTTATGTGCCTCTAGGCGGGCCCCTTATGTACCTCTAGGCGGCCCATTTATGTAGCTCTAGGCGGCCCCTTTATGTGCCTCTAGGCGGCCCCTTTATGTACCTCTAGGCGACCCCTTTATGTGCCTCTAGGCGGCCCTTTATGTACCTCTAGGTGGCCCTTTATGTACCTCTAGGCGACCCTTTATGTAGCTCTAGGCGGCCCATTTATGTGCCTCTAGGCGGCCCCTTTATGTACCTCTAGGCGGCCCCTTTATGCACCTCTAGGCGGCCCTTTATGTACCTCTAGGCGGCCCTTTATGTACCTCTAGGCGGCCCTTTATGTAGCTCTAGGCGGCCCCTTTATGTGCCTCTAGTCGGCCCTTAATGTGCCTCTAGGCGACCCCTTTATGTGCCTCTAGGCGGCCCATTTGTGTGCCTCTAGTCGGCCCCTTTATGTGCCTCCTGTCGGCCCTTAATGTGCCTCTAGGCGGCCCTTTATGTACCTCTAGGCGGCCACTTTATGTGCCTCTAGGCGGCCCCTTTATGTGCCTCTAGGCTGCCCTTTATGTACCTCTAGGCGGCCCTTTATGCACCTCTTTATGTGCCTCTAGGCGGCCCTGTATGTACCTCTAGGCGGCCTCTTTATGCAGCTCTAGGCGGCCTCTTTATGTGCCTCTAGGCGGCCCTTTATGCACCTCTAGGCGGCCTCTTTATGTGCCTCTAGGCGGCCCCTTTATGTACCTCTAGGCGGCCCTTTATGCACCTCTAGGCGGCCCCTTTATGTACCTCTAGGCGGCCCCTTTATGTACCTCTAGGTGGCCTTTTATGCACCTCTAGGCGGCCTATTTATGTGCCTCTAGGCGGCCCTTTATGCACCTCTAGGCGGCCTCTTTATGTGCCTCTAGGCGGCCCTTTATGTACCTCTAGGCGGCCCCTTTATGCACCTCTAGGCGGCCCCTTTATGTACCACTAGGCGGCCCCTTTGTGTACCTCTAGGCGGCCCCTTTATGTACCTCTAGGCGGCCCCTTTATGCACCTCTAGGCGGACCCTTTATGTACCTCTAGGCGGCCCCTTTATGCACCTCTAGGCGGCCCCTTGATGTACCTCTAGGCGGCCCCTTTATGTACCTCTAGGTGGCCTTTTATGCACCTCTAAGCGGCCCCTTTACGTACCTCTAGGCGGCCCCTTTATGTACCTCTAGGCGGCCCCTTTATGTACCTCTAGGCGGCCCCTTTATGCACCTCTAGGCGGCCCCTTTATGCACCTCTACGCGGCCCCTTTATGCACCTCTAGGGGCCCCTTTATGTACCTCTAGGCGGCCCCTTTATGCACCTCTAGGCGGCCCCTTTATGTACCTATAGGCGGCCCCTTTATGTACCTCTAGGTGGCCTTTTATGCACCTCTAGGCGGCCTCTTTATGTGCCTCTAGGCGGCCCTTTATGTACCTCTAGGCGGCCCCTTTATTCACCTCTAGGCGGCCCCTTTATGTACCTCTAGGCGGCCCTTTATGTACCTCTAGGCGGCCCCTTTATGTACCTTTAGGCGGCCCCTTTTTGCACCTCTAGGCGGCCCCTTTATGTACCTCTAGGAGCCCCTTTATGTACCTCTAGGCGGCCCTTTATGTAGCTCTAGGCGGCCCCTTTATGCACCTCTAGGCTGCCCCTTTATGCACCTATAGGCGGCCCTTTATGTACCTCTAGGCGGCCCCTTTATGTACCTCTAGGCGGCCCTTTATGTAGCTCTAGGCGGCCCCTTTATGTGCCTCTAGTCAGCCCTTAATGTCCCTCCAGGCGACCCCCTTATGTGCCTCTAGGCGGCCCATTTGTGTGCCTCTAGTCGGCCCCTTTATGTGCCTCTTGTCGGCCCTTAATGTGCCTCTAGGCGGCCCTTTATGTACCTCTAGGCGGCCACTTTATGTGCCTCTAGGCGGCCCCTTTATGTGCCTCTAGGCTGCCCTTTATGTACCTCTAGGCGGCCCTTTATGCACCTCTTTATGTGCCTCTAGGCGGCCCTTTATGTATCTCTAGGCGGCCTCTTTATGCACCTCTAGGCGGCCTCTTTATGTGCCTCTAGGCGGCCCTTTATGCACCTCTAGGCGGCCTCTTTATGTGCCTCTAGGCGGCCCCTTTATGTACCTCTAGACGGCCCTTTATGTACCTCTAGGCGGCCCCTTTATATGCCTCTAGGCGGCCCTTTATGTTCCTCTAGGCGGCCCTTTATGTTCCTCTAGGCGGCCCCTTTATGTGCCTCTAGGCGGCCCTTTATGTTCCTCTAGGTGGCCCCTTTATGTACCTCTAGGCGGCCCCTTCATGTGCCTTTAGGCGGCCCCTTTATGTACCTCTAGGCTGCCCTTTATGTACCTCTAGGTTGCCCTTTATGTACCTCTAGGCGGCCCCTTTATTCACCTCTAGGTTGCCCTTTATGTACATCTAGGCGGCCCCTTTATGTACCTATAGGTGGCCCCTTTATGTACCTCTAGGCGGCCCCTTTATGTACCTCTAGGCGGACCCTTTATGTAGCTCTAGGCGGCCCCTTTATTCACCTCTAGGCGGCCCTTTATGTTCCTCTAGGCGGCCCCTTTATGTGCCTCTAGGCGGCCCTTTATGTTCCTCTAGGTGGCCCCTTTATGTACCTCTAGGCGGCCCCTTTATGTACCTCTAGTCGGCCTCTTTATGTACCTCTAGGCGGCCCCTTTATGTAGCTCTAGGCGGCCCCTTTATGTACCTCTAGGCGGCCCTTTATGTTCCGCTAGGCGGCCCCTTTATGTCCCTCTAGGCGGCCCCTTTATGTGCCTCTAGGCGGCCCTTTATGTTCCTCTAGGCGGCCCCTTTATGTGCCTCTAGGCGGCCCCTTTATGTGCCTCTAGGCGGCCCTTTATGTGCCACTAGGCGGCCCTTTATGTTCCTCTAGGCGGCCCCTTTATGTGCCTCTAGGCGGCCCTTTATGTTCCTCTAGGCGGCCCCTTTATGTGCCTCTAGGCGGCCCCTTTATGTGCCTCCAGGCGGCCCTTTATGTTCCTCCAGGCGGCCCCTTTATGTACCTCTAGGCGGCCCCTTTATGTGCCTTTAGGTGGCCTCTTTATGTACTTCTAGGCTGCCCTTTATGTACCCCTAGGCGGCCCATTTATGTACCTCTAGGCTGCCCTTTATGTACGTCTAAGCGGCCCCTTTATGTACCTCTAGGCGGCCCTTTATGTAGCTTTAGGCGGCCCATTTATGTGCCTCTAGGCGGCCCCTTTATGCACCTCTAGGTGGCCCTTTATGTACCTCTAGGTGGCCTCATTATGTACCTCTAGGCGGCCCCTTATGTACCTCTAGGCGGCCCATTTATGTACCTCTAGGCTGCCCTTTATGTACGTCTAAGCAGCCCCTTTATGTACCTCTAGGCGGCCCTTTATGTAGCTTTAGGCGGCCCATTTATGTGCCTCTAGGCGGCCCCTTTATGCACCTCTAGGTGGCCCTTTATGTACCTCTAGGTGGCCTCATTATGTGCCTCTAGGCGGCCCTTTATGTACCTCTAGGCGGCCCCTTTATGTGCCTCTAGGCGGCCCCTTTATTCACCTCTAGGTTGCCCTTTATGTACCTCTAGGTGGCCTCATTATGTACCTCTGGGCGGCCCCTTTATGTACCTCTAGGCGGCCCTTTATGTAGCTCTAGACGGCCCCTTTATGTGCCTCTAGGCTGCCCTTTATGTACCTTCCGGTGGCCCATTTATGTACCTCTAGGCGGCCCCTTTATGTGCCTCTAGGCGGGCCCCTTATGTACCTCTAGGCGGCCCATTTATGTAGCTCTAGGCGGCCCCTTTATGTGCCTCTAGGCGGCCCCTTTATGTACCTCTAGGCGACCCCTTTATGTGCCTCTAGGGGGCCCTTTATGTACCTCTAGGTGGCCCTTTATGTACCTCTAGGCGACCCTTTATGTAGCTCTAGGCGGCCCATTTATGTGCCTCTAGGCGGCCCCTTTATGTACCTCTAGGCGGCCCCTTTATGCACCTCTAGGCGGCCCTTTATGTACCTCTAGGCGGCCCTTTATGTACCTCTAGGCGGCCCTTTATGTAGCTCTAGGCGGCCCCTTTATGTGCCTCTAGTCGGCCCTTAATGTGCCTCTAGGCGACCCCTTTATGTGCCTCTAGGCGGCCCATTTGTGTGCCTCTAGTCGGCCCCTTTATGTGCCTCCTGTCGGCCCTTAATGTGCCTCTAGGCGGCCCTTTATGTACCTCTAGGCGGCCACTTTATGTGCCTCTAGGCGGCCCCTTTATGTGCCTCTAGGCTGCCCTTTATGTACCTCTAGGCGGCCCTTTATGCACCTCTGTATGTGCCTCTAGGCGGCCCTGTATGTACCTCTAGGCGGCCTCTTTATGCAGCTCTAGGCGGCCTCTTTATGTGCCTCTAGGCGGCCCTTTATGCACCTCTAGGCGGCCTCTTTATGTGCCTCTAGGCGGCCCCTTTATGTACCTCTAGGCGGCCCTTTATGCACCTCTAGGCGGCCCCTTTATGTACCTCTAGGCGGCCCCTTTATGTACCTCTAGGTGGCCTTTTATGCACCTCTAGGCGGCCTATTTATGTGCCTCTAGGCGGCCCTTTATGCACCTCTAGGCGGCCTCTTTATGTGCCTCTAGGCGGCCCTTTATGTACCTCTAGGCGGCCCCTTTATGCACCTCTAGGCGGCCCCTTTATGTACCACTAGGCGGCCCCTTTGTGTACCTCTAGGCGGCCCCTTTATGTACCTCTAGGCGGCCCCTTTATGCACCTCTAGGCGGACCCTTTATGTACCTCTAGGCGGCCCCTTTATGCACCTCTAGGCGGCCCCTTGATGTACCTCTAGGCGGCCCCTTTATGTACCTCTAGGTGGCCTTTTATGCACCTCTAAGCGGCCCCTTTACGTACCTCTAGGCGGCCCCTTTATGTACCTCTAGGCGGCCCCTTTATGTACCTCTAGGCGGCCCCTTTATGCACCTCTAGGCGGCCCCTTTATGCACCTCTACGCGGCCCCTTTATGCACCTCTAGGGGCCCCTTTATGTACCTCTAGGCGGCCCCTTTATGCACCTCTAGGCGGCCCCTTTATGTACCTATAGGCGGCCCCTTTATGTACCTCTAGGTGGCCTTTTATGCACCTCTAGGCGGCCTCTTTATGTGCCTCTAGGCGGCCCTTTATGTACCTCTAGGCGGCCCCTTTATTCACCTCTAGGCGGCCCCTTTATGTACCTCTAGGCGGCCCTTTATGTACCTCTAGGCGGCCCCTTTATGTACCTTTAGGCGGCCCCTTTTTGCACCTCTAGGCGGCCCCTTTATGTACCTCTAGGAGCCCCTTTATGTACCTCTAGGCGGCCCTTTATGTAGCTCTAGGCGGCCCCTTTATGCACCTCTAGGCTGCCCCTTTATGCACCTATAGGCGGCCCTTTATGTACCTCTAGGCGGCCCCTTTATGTACCTCTAGGCGGCCCTTTATGTAGCTCTAGGCGGCCCCTTTATGTGCCTCTAGTCAGCCCTTAATGTCCCTCCAGGCGACCCCCTTATGTGCCTCTAGGCGGCCCATTTGTGTGCCTCTAGTCGGCCCCTTTATGTGCCTCTTGTCGGCCCTTAATGTGCCTCTAGGCGGCCCTTTATGTACCTCTAGGCGGCCACTTTATGTGCCTCTAGGCGGCCCCTTTATGTGCCTCTAGGCTGCCCTTTATGTACCTCTAGGCGGCCCTTTATGCACCTCTTTATGTGCCTCTAGGCGGCCCTTTATGTATCTCTAGGCGGCCTCTTTATGCACCTCTAGGCGGCCTCTTTATGTGCCTCTAGGCGGCCCTTTATGCACCTCTAGGCGGCCTCTTTATGTGCCTCTAGGCGGCCCCTTTATGTACCTCTAGGCGGCCCTTTATTCACCTCTAGGCGGCCCCTTTATGTACCTCTAGGCGGCCCCTTTATGTACCTCTAGGTGGCCTTTTATGCACCTCTAGGCGGCCTATTTATGTGCCTCTAGGCGGCCCTTTATGCACCTCTAGGCGGCCTCTTTATGTGCCTCTAGGCGGCCCTTTATGTACCTCTAGGCGGCCCCTTTATGCACCTCTAGGCGGCCCCTTTATGTACCTCTAGGCGGCCCCTTTGTGTACCTCTAGGCGGCCCCTTTATGTACCTCTAGGCGGCCCCTTTATGCACCTCTAGGCGGCCCCTTTATGTACCTCTAGGCGGCACCTTTATGCACCTCTAGGCGGCCCCTTGATGTACCTCTAGGCGGCCCCTTTATGTACCTCTAGGCGGCCCCTTTATGCACCTCTAGGCGGCCCCTTTATGTACCTATAGGCGGCCCCTTTATGTACCTCTAGGTGGCCTTTTATGCACCTCTGGGCGGCCTCTTTATGTGCCTCTAGGCTGCCCTTTATGTACCTCTAGGCGGCCCCTTTATTCACCTCTAGGCGGCCCCTTTATGTACCTCTAGGCGGCCCTTTATGTACCTCTAGGCGGCCCCTTTATGTACCTCTAGGCGGCCCCTTTTTGCACCTCTAGGCGGCCCCTTTATGTACCTCTAGGCGGCCCCTTTATGTACCTCTAGGCGGCCCTTTATGTAGCTCTAGGCGGCCCATTTATGTGCCTCTAGGCGGCCCCTTTATGTACCTCTAGGCGGCCCCTTTATGCACCTCTAGGCGGCCCTTTATGTAGCTCTAGGCGGCCCCTTTATGTACCTCTAGGGGGCCCTTTATGTAGCTCTAGGCGGCCCCTTTATGTGCCTCTTGTCGGCCCTTAATGTGCCTCTAGGCGACCCCTTTATATGCCTCTAGGCGGCCCATTTGTGTGCCTCTAGTCGGCCCCTTTATGTACCTCTAGGTGGCCTTTTATGCACCTCTAGGCGGCCTATTTATGTGCCTCTAGGCGGCCCTTTATGCACCTCTAGGCGGCCTCTTTATGTGCCTCTAGGCGGCCCTTTATGTACCTCTAGGCGGCCCCTTTATGCACCTCTAGGCGGCCCCTTTATGTACCTCAAGGCGGCCCTTTTGTGACCTCTAGGCGGCCCCTTTATGTACCTCTAGGCGGCCCCTTTATGCACCTCTACGCGGCCCCTTTATGTACCTCTAGGCGGCCCCTTTATGCACCTCTAGGCGGCCCCTTGATGTACCTCTAGGTGGCCTTTTATGCACCTCTAAGCGGCCCCTTTATGTACCTCTAGGCGGCCCCTTTATGTACCTCTAGGCGGCCCCTTTATGTACCTCTAGGCGGCCCCTTTATGCACCTCTAGGCGGCCCCTTTATGCACCTCTACGCGGCCCCTTTATGCACCTCTAGGGGCCCCTTTATGTACCTCTAGGCGGCCCCTTTATGCACCTCTAGGCGGCCCCTTTATGTACCTATAGGCGGCCCCTTTATGTACCTCTAGGTGGCCTTTTATGCACCTCTTGGCGGCCTCTTTATGTGCCTCTAGGCGGCCCTTTATGTACCTCTAGGCGGCCCCTTTATTCACCTCTAGGCGGCCCCTTTATGTACCTCTAGGCGGCCCTTTATGTACCTCTAGGCGGCCCCTTTATGTACCTCTAGGCGGCCCCTTTATGCACCTCTAGGCGGCCCCTTTATATACCTCTAGGCGGCCCCTTTATGCACCTCTAGCCGGCCCTTTTATGCACCTCTAGGCGGCCCCTTTATGTGCATCTAGGCGGCCCCTTTATGTGCCTCTAGGCGGCCCTTTATATACCTGAAGGCGGCCCTTTTTTGTGTCTCTAGGCGGCCTTTTTTTGGGCCTCTAGGCGGCCAGTTTATGTGCCTCTTGGCTGCCATTTTATGGGCCTCAAGGCGGCCATTTTATGTGCCTCAAGGCGGCCCTTTTTGTGCCTCGAGGCGGCCATTTTATGGGCCTCCAGGTGGCCATTTTTTGGCCTCATGGCGTCCATTTTATGTGCCTCTAGGAGGCCCTTTTTGTGCCTCTAGGCGGCCATTTTATTTGCCTCTAGGCGACCCATTATGTTCCTCTAGGCGGCCCTTTGTGTGCCTCTAGGCGGCCCCTTTATGTACCTACAAGCGACCCATTATGTACCTACAAGCGACCCATTATGTGCCTCCTGGCGGCCATTTTATGTGCCTCTAGGCGGCCATTTTATGTGCCTCTAGGCGGCCATTTTATGTGCCTCTAGGCTGCCATTTTATATGATGAGCCTCTACGCGGCCCGCCATCATTGCTCCTATAAGAGACTCTCAGGGGACGGAAGTTTACTTGTAGTAAACTCCATGTAAGTTGTTAACATTATACTGTGAATATTGTCCACAAGAGAGCGGAGGGGGAGAGGGCGATCTACACAGAAGCTCAGATGGGAACCCTTGCAAGAAAATAAATAAATAATTCAGAGCCCAATTAATATGATATAGCAAAGTTTGTGGTAGGGGGGGTAGCTTTGGTTACTCTTTAAAATTGTACTCCCTACATATATGCCATTCCCTGTTGGGCACATACCCAGCAGGAATTACTGTTAGAAATTAGGTGAGGCTAGCTCCCTGAGTAGGGTCTTCTAGCTCGCATAGACAGAGAAGCAGACATTATTTCTTATTGATACAGATTTATCATTTCTTGTTCTATTTTGTGTTGATGCAGTTAACAACTTATTATTACTACCTTCGATATAACTTTTCATCCTTTTGACAACATCAATCATATCAACTATACTTTCCGAAGAATGTGTAAACATAGCTTCCTTAATCTCTCTTAATAAGGGAGATTTCTAATTCCTGAGATCAACTTTGTCATTCTTCTCTTTACGGGTTCAAGATAAATTATGTCCAGTATATTTTATGTTGACCAAACTGAACTGCATAATCTAAATAGGTCCTTACAAGAGCAAGATAAAGGCAGAGAATAACATTACTAAATGCTACACCGTATATTTCTGTGTGAGAAAATGAGCACCATTACTCTACCTAAACCAGAAGCCAACACCACAATGATCACAGGAGTTAGGTCAAAATATTGACAAGTTTTAAGTTATAAAATATAACAAAATGCAGGAGGCAGACTTTGGAATTTTATTTGTTTTAGTGATCTCAAAAATGTATTTCTGACCCAATGTTTAACACTAACATCTTGTTTTAATAACGTTAAATTGTTCTTCCAGATGACAGAAATCTGAAGAGTATAAAGACAGAAGAAATTAACTAGTTAAAGAACAAACTGAAAATAACAAATAAAGCTGGAACCGAATATTGCATTAACATGTGAACACATTTTGTAAAATTTGGTTTATTTGGAAATCACTTATATTTTTGGTCAATTAAGTGACTGTATTGTGGTTAATGCAGTCGGATCATCACCGATTAGATCCGAGTTTGATTCCCTGGCAATGTGAGATGCTCAGCCTCCTGATACCTCTGTTCACCTAGCAGTAAACATTAACCTGGAAATTAGTCAACTGTTGAGGGATGCATCCTGAGGAAGGTCTGTCGTTGGCTTAGGAAGGCCTACACAAGCCTAACAAGCTGCCCGTCTCCGACAGTGAGAAACAATGTTATGTTTTTAAACATAATATAATAACAAAACCAGCGTGGGACATTTACTGCTCCTGAGAAACTTGACAACAGTTGTGTGAGGTGAGAATCATACGGCCCAATATGGCGGCCTCGAGTCCTGTTATCCAACCGGAAGATGTGAACAGACTGCGGTATGGACTGGCTGTGACTAAGGCAGGACGAGACGCGCTAGCAAGTGTGTTTATGTGGTCGTACCGGGGCACCTTCCCAGTAGTGACTTACCTCACTCAGGACTTGGGGTACACCAATGCTCAGTACAGGCGTGTCTTCGATGCTCACCAGAGGGATAAACTCGAAGCTTCCTCTGACGCGGCTACTTTTGACCTCACCCTGTTGTATAAACTCCTGCAACGTGTGTGTGGTCTGGCTGAGGTGAATGACCCCACGTGGACCACTCCAGGGCCTCAGGGATCATCACTTGAACACCTCATTTACAGCCTGAAGCAACACCGAAACACGTTGGCCCATGATAATGTGAGAATGTCAGAGCAAGATCTTACGTCAACACTGACGGAGCTCAGTGACTTATTGGCTAAGATGCTGGCTGAGGCCGGCGTCCGGTGGGGGACAAACAGCCAGGATGTGGACCACGTGACCAGAGATGTCACCAAGTATATTGGTGGTCTGCTAGCGAAGGTCAGAGAGCCGCTGGATCCCTCAGATGTGGCGTACTTGCCTCAGCTCCGCCAGGAGATTAAGATGTTCAAAAGCCACATCACAGAAGAGGTTAAGCAGATGAGCAAGCAGGAGCTAACTGGCGGGTATAAACTGCTGTACCAGATTGTTCCCGCACCCTGGCTCCTCCTCAACATTAACTACAACCCAAGTCTTGCTTTTACACAACTGCGACTCCTTCAAGATCCCGTCATAGGGGCAAGACCCTCCCACGCTGCCAAGGGTCAGGATGGCACAAGACCCTCCCACGCTGCCAAGGGTCAGGATATAAACTATGAAGACATCTTGAGTATGAGACGAGAGGACGGAAGAGTCTCTCAGTGTGTCCTCCTGACGGGGGAAGGTGGTATGGGCAAGACAACTTTACTCAAGCTCATCCTCGAGAAGTGGGTAGAGGACCCTGCTGCCATACGTCACCTGGGCACTGTGGACCTCGTTTTCTATGTACAGTGCAGGGACTCACATCTTAATACCTTCGATGATCTCCTGCACCAGTTGCTGCCTCAAACACTTCGTGATTCTGACGCTGACTTCCAGCTGTTTAAGGAGATAATCTTCAGCTTAAATATATTAGTCCTGATTGACGGCTACGACGAGGTCAACGACCATTCAGGAAGGCTGGTGAAGGAGCTGTTGCACCTGCCTGGCAAGGATGTGAGGTTGGTGATAACCACACGGCCGGGGTGGGACCAACACCTGTCACAGCTCGTCCCACACACCAGACCTCGCTGCAACATCCTCGTCTTGGGCATCACTCCAGAACGTCGCGTGGAGTTCGCCGAGAGAACCATCAAGGTGCTGGTGGAGGAAGAGTGCCCACGGAGTGTCATCACAGGGAGGTTTACCCAGCGGCTGGAGCAGATGAGTCAGTTCCTGGGTGAGTACCTCAACACTCCACTCACCTTGACCTTGTTGGCGCTGCTGTGTGTCGAGGCTCCAGAAGAATTTAACAACCTCACCACAAACACCCAAGTCTACGAGAAGATTCATGACTTCATAACCAACAAACTGGTGTCCAGACTCACAGCCAAACACGTGACCGAACCCAAAGGAAAATGTGACAAAAATGTGAAAAAGTTTTTGAGGTTCCTAGAAAAGATTAGTTTAAGAGGGATCCAGAGGCAGGAGTACGACCTTTGGCCGGAGACGGAAGCGGAGATTAGGGAGAAGTGTGACACTCTGGGACTGCCGCAGGAGGAGGTCTTGTCCAACTATTTCACAAGAACCAGCTACCGTCGGGGCCTCAATGTGGTGTGGGTGTTTGGCTATTTTCACGCCAGGTACCAGGAGTATTGTGCCAGCAGGGGGCTGGTCGATCTCTTGTTGAAGGCTGAGCAAGACCGAGGTGATCCAGTATCACACCGTGTGTCAGGGGAAAGCTCTATAATCATTGACCTCTTAGTGGATGTTGTACGTAAGGAAAAACGCTCCTTGGGAGATCACGTGAGAGGGTCAACGTTTGATATTAGTGCCGTGAACCAAGAGTTTAAGGAGCGCCCCAGATGGTGGAACATTTTAGTCAGCACTACCGGGGTGCTGTGTGCCCGGGGAGTAGAGCACAAGTTCATTACTCACATAATTGACCTGTGCGAGATGGTTACACATGAGACTGACGAGCTGTTGAAGCATGTAGCAGAGTCCCGCGGGAGTGAGCACGTCATCCAAGCCGTGTGTGAGAAGCTGCGTACAGAACAAGAGTGGGAAATAGAGAGTGTTGACTCGTGGGTTGTCCTGCCGCTTGTTCTTAAGAGGGTGACACATAAGATCATTTTCCTAGTCATAAAAGATAGATCCCAACTAGAGCAGTGTCTGTCTACACTGTCAGTGCTGGCAAAAATGAAGGTAACCATATCCTTAGATCTTCATTATTTTAAAAATGGATTATTCAGCAAAGATTTTGAGATAAGAAAACAATGTTTGGAGAGGCTGACAGCCCCCGGCAGTAAGTGTACCTTAGAGCGGTTTAGTGGTCGCTTGTCTGAGGAAGCCATACCCCTCCTGCCTCACACCCTCGAGTGCCTCACCCTGGACCTCACACTACAGCAACTGCCCGTCCTCATCCGTCACCTGCCTCACCTTCCTCACCTGCAGTTTCTTGGTAAATATTCATATTTTCCACCATAATTTTTAGGGTTATTTATTAATACCAAAATTACGCAAAGGGCTTCATTCATCATGTTTAATATAGTAATTCAGATTTACATTGTTTACATATATGTTTACAACCTTATAGACGAAAGACTCCTTATATTGTTTACAAACATAATCACCTTAAGGGAGACAAACACCTTATATTGTTTACAAATATAGTCACCTTAAGGGTGACAAACCTTCTACTTTGATTACAAATATAGACTTATTAAGGGCGACTACTCCATGAATAATAAATTTTCGAAACATTCCGCTGCTGTATATATTCTTGTGCATAAATAATTTCATGAAGTATTTAGCGACGCCAAACTTTTGGTTCAGATGACTTACCACTTTGACTTTGACTCGTGGTACAGATCTCCTTTCACTGTGACCTAATTCCTGTTCAAGATGACCTTTCACTGTGACCTAATTCCTGTTCAGGATGACCTTTCACTGTGACCTAATTCCTGTTCAAGATGACCTTTCACTGTGACCTAATTCTTGTTCAAGATGACCTTTAACTGTGACCTAATTCTTGTTCAAGATGACCTTTCACTGTGACATAATTCCTGTTCAAGATGACCTTTTACTGTGACCTAATTCCTGTTCAAGATGACCTTTTACTGTGACCTAATTCCTGTTCAAGATGACCTTTTACTGTGACCTAATTCCTGTTCAAGATGACCTTTCACACTGACCTAATTCCTGTTCAAGATGACCTTTCACTGTGACCTAAATCCTGTTCAAGATGACCTTTCACTGTGACCTAATTCCTGTTCAAGATGACCTTTTACTGTGACCTAATTCCTGTTCAAGATGACATTTCACTGTGACCTAATTCCTGTTCAAGATAACTTTTTACTGTGACCTAATTCCTGTTCAAGATGACCTTTCACTGTGACCTAAATCCTGTTCAAGATGACCTTTCACTGTGACCTAATTCCTGTTTAAGATGACATTTCAGTGTAACCTAATTCCTGTCCAGGATGACCTTTCACTGTGACCTAATTCCTGTTTAAGATGACCTTTCACTGTGACCTAATTCCTGTTCAAGATGACCTTTCACACTGACCTAATTCCTGTTTAAGATGACCTTTCACTGTGACCTAATTCCTGTTCAAGATGACCTTTCACACTGACCTAATTCCTGTTTAAGATGACCTTTCACTGTGACCTAATTCCTGTTTAAGATGACCTTTCACTGTGACCTAATTCCTGTTCAAGATGACCTTTCACACTGACCTAATTCCTGTTTAAGATGACCTTTCACTGTGACCTAATTCCTGTTCAAGATGACCTTTCACACTGACCTAATTCCTGTTTAAGATGACCTTTCACTGTGACCTAATTCCTGTTTAAGATGACCTTTCACTGTGACCTTGATCCCTTGGTTAATTAGACCTTCCGTAACTTTGATCTTTAATTCAGGTGACCCATCTATCCCTGTGACCTTGATACTTGGTCCAGATGACCTTTCACTCTGACCTTGACTTAGTTTATATGACCTTCTAATGAGACCTTGACCATTGATACAGATGACCATGACTGTGACCTTGACCATGATACAGATGACCTTGACCATTGATACAGATGACCTTGACCATTGATACAGATGACCTTGACAAAGATGACCTTGACCATTGATGCAGATGACCTTGACAATTGATACAGGTAACCTTGACTGTGACCTTGACAATTGATACAGATGACCTTGACAATTGCTACAGATGACCTTGACCATTGATATAGATAACCTTGACTGTGACCTAGACCATTGATACAGATGACCTTGACCATTGACACAGATGACCTTGACCATTGATACAGATGACCTTGACTGTGACCTTGACCATTGTTACCGATGACCTTGACCGTGGCTTTTAAAAGCTATTAATACATAGTTTAGATGCTATTAATACTGTCCAAAATACGGACTTGTCATCAGGTAATAAACCCAGCAGTAAGGTGAGTGGATGGCTCAGTATGTCTTCTTGTTATATCTTAGAACATACCAGTAACGACCGTGACTGTATCTCAGTGTATGTCTTCAGACATTGACCTGGACGTCAGGAGCTACGTGGACCCGGCCACCCTGGACGCCACGGGCTACGTGGACCCGGACATCCTGGACGCCACGGGCTACGTGGACCCGGACACCCTGGACGTCAGGGGCTACGTGGACCCGGACACCCTGGACACTCTGCCGTACCAGGGAAGGACGCTCGGCCTGACCATCAGGCGGGACCTCACTGATGACGACCGCGCCATAGACTGGTGCTGCCACCTGGCGGCTCAGCTGTGTCCTCCCTCAAGAGGAGGGTATAGTTACCTGGACTTCTTTAACACGCCATTCACCAGTACGTATTGACGACATTTTAACACGTGAATATCTGTAACTCAGTTGTTTAATTCACAGTGCTTCCGGTGGTTTCAAAAATATTTTTACATTAAAAGTCATGAATGGTGGTTAATTATTGTGGGGGTTGATTGTTGTTGTGGTTAATGGTTGTGGGGGTTAATTATTGTGGTGGTTGATGGTTGTGGTGATTGATTGTTGTGGTGGTTGATTGTTGTGGTGGTTGATGGTTGTGGTGGTGTATTGTTGTGGTGGTTAATGGTTGTGGTGGTTGATGGTTGTGGTGGTTGATTGTTGTGGTGGTTAATGGTTGTGGTGGTTGATTGTTGTGGTGGTTAATTATTGTGGTGGTTGATGGTTGTGGGGGTTAATTATTGTGGTGGTTGATGGTTGTGGTGGTTGATTGTTGTGGTGGTTAATGGTTGTGGTGGTTGATGGTTGTGGTGGTTGATGGTTGTGGGGGTTGATTGTTGTGGTGGTTGATGGTTGTGGTGGTTAATTATTGTGGTGGTTGATGGTTGTGGTGGTTGATTGTTGTGGTGGTTGATGGTTGTGGTGGTTGATTGTTGTGGTGGTTAATGGTTGTGGTGGTTGATGGTTGTGGTGGTTGATTGTTGTGGTGGTTGATGGTTGTGGGGGTTGATTGTTGTGGTGGTTGATTGTTGTGGTGGTTAATGGTTGTGGGGGTTGATTGTTGTGGTGGTTGATGGTTGTGGTGGTTGATTGTTGTGGTGGTTAATGGTTGTGGGGGTTGATTGTTGTGGTGGTTGATGGTTGTGGTGGTTAATTATTGTGGTGGTTGATGGTTGTGGTGGTTGATTGTTGTGGTGGTTGATTGTTGTGGTGGTTGATGGGTGTGGTTGGGGGGTTAATTGCAGTGGTGGTTGTTGTGGTTCGTGATGGTAGTGGTTGATTGTTGTACTTTATGTAGTGGCGATTGTTGGTTATAGTTCGCGTGGGTGGTGGTTTATTGTGTTGTTTGGTGGTAGTGGTGGTTGATTGTTGGTGGTAGTGGTGGTTGATTGTTGAGGTTGTTGGTGGTGGTTTATGGTTGTTGGTGGTTGATAGTTGTGGTTAATGGTAGTGGTTGTTGATAGTAGTGGTTGAGGGCAGTGGTAGATGGTGGTTGTGGTCGTTTGTGGTTGACTGTACTGGTAGTTGTTGAAGTTCGTGATATTGGTGGTTGATTGTTGTATTTTGTGGTAGTGGTGGTTGATTATATTTGGCAGTAGTGGTGGTTGATTGTTGTTGGTGGTAGGGGTGGTTGATTGTTGTGGTTGGTGTTGGTTTATGGTTGTTGTTGATAGTAGTGGTGGTTGATTGTTGTGATTGTTGATGATTGAGGTGGTTGATGATTGTTTAGGTTGATGGTTATTGATGGTTATGGTTATTGATAGTAGTTGAAATTGAAATTGAAATAAGTTTATTGAGGTAAAATACTCACAAAGGGATGAGGTAGCTCAAGCTATTCTCACCCCGTTCAGTACAACGTGTTCATACATATATAGACACACATCACAAACAATAAACATATTACCGAACATTCTGAGAGATAAACATATACATTTCCTCCTTTACACAAGTAGTATGGTATCAGACGTATACACAAATACTTTTATGACTTAGGTATACTGTATAGACAATTTGCAAGAGACATGCAGATAATTCAACAAAAGATTACAGTCTTGGTGCAAAATTCTTATATCTCTCCAGAATATTATCAACCTTTCCGTTGTGACACATCCAGGCTATTTGTTCAGGAACAGTCCTTATCTCAATGTTTCTATAAACATTAATCAACGGACAATCAAGAACATAATGGGCAAGGGTGTGAGACCTTTACATACTACATAGTTGACACTTCGTGTCATTATCATGAACACCTATCCCATATTCCCAGTAATATTTGTACCCAAGCCTGAGCCGCATGTGCACAGTCACTCCAAGCATTTCTCCTTTTGCCATAAGTGAAATGGGTGTTTTGACTCACACATATGTAGTGTTGCATGGTTTGTCTTCCCTCATACATTATACCTCTCCTCGCCACTTCTGCCTGTGCCTGAATATTTCTGATTTTGCTTCTTATTTGTCTCATTGTGAATTCGCATTCGATGTCAACTTGTGGTTTTAATGTAGCGCGTTTGGCCAAGTCATCTGCCACCTCGTTGAGCACTATTCCAACATGAGATGGAATCCACATGAATTTTACATTGCGACCTTTCAGCTGTATCTCAGTTATCCTTTTCTTACAATCCTCAACTATGGACATGAAGACTGGATTTCGACTGTTTAAGGACTCAAGTGCTCCTCGGCTATCGACAAATACAAAAACATCTTTGTCGTCATCACGTACTTCCTCCAAACACGCCAGAATGGCCTGCAGTTGAGCACTGATAGTAATGGTGGTTGGTTGTTGTAGTTAGAGGAGGAGGTCGAGGAGGAAGGAGGAGAAAGAGGAGGAAGGAGAAGGTCGAGGAGGAAGGAAAAGGTCGAGGAGGAAGGAGAAGGTCAAGGAAGAAAGAGGAGAAGGTCGAGGAGGAAGGAGAAGGTCGAGGAGGAAGAATGAGAAGGTCGAGGAGGAGAAGGTGTTGGTGGTGGCTGTTGGTTGTTGTTAGTGGATATTGATGGTTGAAGAACATAGAAGGATTAGGAAAAATAAGGAAGGCAGGAACGAGAAGGAAGTTTAAGGTAGGAGTAGGAAGATTACGGAAGGTGGAGTGGTGTGTGGCAGTGGTGGAGAGTGGTGAGTGGCAGTGGTGGAGAGTGGTGTGTGACAGTAGTGGAGAGTGGTGTGTGGCAGTGGTGGAGAGTGGTGTGTGACAGTGGTGGAGAGTGGTGTGTGACAGTGGTGGAGAGTGGTGTGTGACAGTGGTGGAGAGTGGTGTGTGACAGTTAGGAGAGTGGTGTGTGACAGTGGTGGAGAGTGGTGTGTGACAGTAGTGGAGAGTGGTGTGTGGCAGTGGTGGAGAGTAGTGAGGGGCAGTGGTGGAGAGTGGTGTGTGGCAGTGGTGGAGAGTGGTGTGTGACAGTGGTGGAGAGTGGTGTGTGACAGTGGTGGAGAGTGGTGTGTGACAGTGGTGGAGAGTGGAGTGTGACAGTGGTGGAGAGTGGTGTGTGACAGTGGTGGAGAGTGGTGTGTGACAGTGGTGGAGAGTGGTGTGTGACAGTTAGGAGAGTGGTGTGTGACAGTGGTGGAGAGTGGTGTGTGACAGTGGTGGAGAGTGGTGTGTGACAGTGGTGGAGAGTGGTGTGTGACAGTGGTGGAGAGTGGTGTGTGACAGTGGTGGAGAGTGGTGTGTGACAGTGGTGGAGAGTGGTGTGTGACAGTGGTGGAGAGTGGTGTATGACAGTAGTGGAGAGTGATGTGTGACAGTAGTGGAGAGTGGTGTGTGACAGTAGTGGAGAGTGGTGTGTGACAGTAGTGGAGAGTGGTGTGTGACAGTGGTGGAGAGTGGTGTGTGACAGTAGTGGAGAGTGGTGTGTGACAGTAGTGGAGAGTGGTGTGTGACAGTAGTGGAGAGTGGTGTATGACAGTGGTGGAGAGTGGTGTGTGACAGTGGTGGAGAGTGGTGTGTGACAGTAGTGGAGAGTGGTGTGTGACAGTAGTGGAGAGTGGTGTGTGACAGTGGTGGAGAGTGGTGTGTGACAGTAGTGGAGAGTGGTGTGTGACAGTGGTGGAGAGTGGTGTGTGACAGTAGTGGAGAGTGGTGTGTGACAGTAGTGGAGAGTGGTGTGTGACAGTAGTGGAGAGTGGTGTGTGACAGTGGTGGAGAGTGGTGTGTGACAGTAGTGGAGAGTGGTGTGTGACAGTAGTGGAGAGTGGTGTGTGGCAGTGGTGGAGAGTGGTGTATGACAGTGGTGGAGAGTGGTGTGTGACAGTTTGGAGAGTGGTGTGTGACAGTGGTGGAGAGTGGTGTGTGACAGTGGTGGAGAGTGGTGTGTGACAGTGGTGGAGAGTGGTGTGTGACAGTAGTGGAGAGTGGTGTGTGACAGTGGTGGAGAGTGGTGTGTGACAGTGGTGGAGAGTGGTGTGTGACAGTGGTGGAGAGTGGTGTGTGACAGTAGTGGAGAGTGGTGTGTGACAGTGGTGGAGAGTGGTGTGTGACAGTGGTGGAGAGTGGTGTGTGACAGTGGTGGAGAGTGGTGTGTGACAGTGGTGGAGAGTGGTGTGTGACAGTGGTGGAGAGTGGTGTGTGACAGTGGTGGAGAGTGGTGTGTGACAGTGGTGGAGAGTGGTGTGTGACAGTGGTGGAGAGTGGTGTGTGACAGTAGTGGAGACTAGTGAAGGGAAGTGGTGGAGCGTGATGACACTACCCTCCTCCTCCTCTGCACCACTACCCTCCTCTTCCTCTGCACCACTATCCTCCTCCTCCTCTGCAGCACTACCCTCATCCTCCTCTGCACAACTACCCTACTCTTCAGCAACACTACCCTCCTCCTCCTCTGCACCACTACCCTCCTCCTCCTCTGCACCACTACCCTCCTCCTTCTCTGCACCACTACCCTCCTCCTCCTCTGCACCACTACCCTCCTCCTCTACACCACTACCGTCCTTCTCTGCACCACTACCCTCCTCCTCTGCACCACTACCCTCCTCCTCCTCCTCCTCCTCTGCAACACTACCCCCCTCCTCTGCACCACTACCCTCCTCCTCCTCTGCACCACTACCCTCCTCCTCTGCATCACTACCCTCCTCCTCTGCACCACTACCCTCCTCCTCCTCTGCACCACTACCCTCCTCCTCCTCCTCTGCAACACTACCCTCCTTCTCTGCACCACTACCCTTCTCCTCCTCTGCACCACTACCCTCCAACTCCTCTGCACCACTACCCTCCTCCTCCTCTGCATCACTACCCTCCTCCTCTGCACCACTACCCTCCTCCTCCTCTGCACCACTACGCTCCTCCTCCTCCTCTGCAACACTACCCTCCTCCTCTGCACCACTACCCTCCTCCTCATCTGCACCACTCTTCTCTTCCTCCTCTACACCACTACCCTCCTCCTCCTCTGCACCACTACCCTCCTCCTCCTCTGCACCCCTACCCTCCTCCTCTGCACCACTACCCTCCTCCTCTGCACCACTACCCTCCTCCTCTGCACCACTACCCTCCTCCTCTGCACCACTACCCTCTTCCTCTGCATCACTACCCTCCCCCTCCTCTGCACCACTACCCTCCTCCTCTGCATCACTACCCTCCTCCTCATCTGCACCACTACCCTCTTCCTCTGCACCACTACCCTCCTCCTCCTTCTCTGCACTACTACCCTCCTCCTCCTCCTCTGCACCATTACCCTCCTCCTCCTCCTTTGCACCACTACCCTCCTCCTCCTCCTCTGCACCCCTACCCTCCTCCTCTGCACCACTTCCCTCCTCCTCCTTCTCTGCACTACAACCCACCTCCCCCTCCTCTGCACCACTACCCTCCTCCTCCTCCTCTGCACCACTACCCTCCTCCTCTGCACCACTACCCTCCTCCTCCTTCTCTGCATTACTACCCTCCTCCTCCTCTGCACCACTATCTTCCTCCTCTGCACCACTACCCTCCTCCTCCTCTGCACCACTACCCTCCTCCTCCTCCTCTGCACCACTACCCTCCTCCTCTGCACCACTACGCTCCTCCTCCTCTGCACCACTACCCTCCTCCTCTGCACCACTACCCTCCTCCTCCTTCTCTGCACTACTACCCTCTTCCTCCTCTGCACCACTACCCTCCTCTGTACCACTACCCTCCTCTGTACCACTACCCTCTTCCTTTGCACCACTACCCTCCCTCCTCTGCACCACTACCCTCCTCCTCCCCTGCTCCACTACCCTCCTACTCCTCTGCACCACTACCCTCCTCCTCCTCTGCAAAACTACCCTCCTCCTCCTCTGCACCACTTCCCCTCCTCCTCGTCTGCACCACTACCCTCCTCCTCCTCTGCACCACTACCCTCCTCCTCCTCTGCACCACTACCCTCCTCCTCCTCTGCATCACTACCCTCCTCCTTTGCACCACTACCCTCCTCCTTCCCTGCACCACTACCCTCCTCTTCTGCACATCTACCTTCCTCCTCCTCCTCTGCAGCACTACCCTACTCCTCCTCCTCCTCTGCACCACTACCCTCCTCCTCCTCTGCACCACTACCCTCCTCCTCCTCTGCACCACTACCCTCCTCCTCCTCTGCATCACTACCCTCCTCCTCCTCTGCACCACTACCCTCCTCCTCTGCACCACTACCCTCCTCCTCCTCAGCATCACTACCCTCCTCCTCCTCTGCACCACTACCCTCCTCCTCCTCTGCACCACTACCCTCCTCCTCCTCTGCACCACTACCCTCCTCCTCCTCTGCACCACTACCCTCCTCCTCCTCCTCTGCACCACTACCCTCCTCCTCCTCTGCACCACTACCCTCCTCCTCTTTAAGAGATGGGTGTGGAGAGTTGCCAGGTGTGAGCTGCAATGTTCCCTCTCATCTACAGGTGTGGGTGTGGAGAGTTGCCAGGTGTGAGCTTCAGTGTTCCCTCTCATCTACAGGTGTGGGTGTGGAGAGTTGCCTGGTGTGAGCTGCAATGTTCCCTCTCATCTACAGGTGTGGGTTGGGAGAGTAGCCAGGTGTGGGCTTCAGTGTTCCCTCTCATCTACATGTGTGGGTTGGGAGAGTAGCCAGGTGTGGGCTTCAGTGTTCCCTCTCATCTACAGGTGTGGGTGTGGAGAGTTGCCAGGTGTGAGCTGCAATATTCCCTCTCATCTACAGGTGTGGGTGTGGAGAGTTGCCAGGTGTGAGCTGCAATGTTCCCTCTCATCTACAGGTGTGGATGTGGAGAGTTGCCAGGTGTGAGCTGCAATGTTCCCTCTCATCTACAGGTGTGGGTGGGGAGAGTTGCCAGGTGTGAGCTGCAATGTTCCCTCTCATCTACAGGTGTGGGTGGGGAGAGTTGCCAGGTGTGAGCTGCAATGTTCCCTCTCATCTACAGGTGTGGGTGGGGAGAGTTGCCAGGTGTGAGCTGCAATGTTCCCTCTCATCTACAGGTGTGGGTGGGGAGAGACTCCTGCGAGAACTTCACCGGAGGGGCGTCACTGGTGATGACCTTGAGATTGAGATCCGGTACAGTGAGGACCGTGAGGAGAACAAGAGGTACCTCGAAGAGCTCGGTGCGTCGCTTAACAATTTTAATAATGTTTATATATATTAGATTGTTGAGACCAGCCTCACGAGACCAATAATGTACAAGGACACATCTACGAGGAGCTGGTTGTTGAGACCTGCCTCACAAGAGACCAATAATGTACAAGGACACATCTACGAGGAGCTGGTTGTTGAGACCTGCCTCACGAGACCAATAATGTACAAGGACACATCTACGAGGAGCTGGTTGTTGAGACCAGCCTCACGAGACCAATAATGTACAAGGACACATCTACGAGGAGCTGGTTGTTGAGACCTGCCTCACGAGACCAATAATGTACAAGGACACATCTACGAGGAGCTGGTTGTTGAGACCTGCCTCACGAGACCAATAATGTACAAGGACACATCTACGAGGAGCTGGTTGTTGAGACCAGCCTCACGAGACCAATAATGTACAAGGACACATCTACGAGGAGCTGGTTGTTGAGACCAGCCTCACGAGACCAATAATGTACAAGAACACATCTACGAGGAGCTGGTTGTTGAGACCTGCCTCACGAGACCAATAATGTACAAGGACACATCTACGAGGAGCTGGTTGTTGAGACCTGCCTCACGAGACCAATAATGTACAAGGACACATCTACGAGGAGCTGGTTGTTGAGACCTGCCTCACGAGACCAATAATGTACAAGGACACATCTACGAGGAGCTGGTTGTTGAGACCTGCCTCACGAGACCAAAAATGTACAAGGACACATCTACGAGGAGCTGGTTGTTGAGACCAGCCTCACGAGACCAATGTAGATGTACAGTAATCTACAGATGTACATGAGTAGATGTACAGTAATCTACAGATGTACATGTGTAGATGTACAGTAATCTACAGATGTATATGTGTAGATGTACAGTAATCTACTGATGTACATGTGTAGATGTACAGTAATCTACTGATGTACATGTGTAGATGTACAGTAATCTACTGATGTACATGTGCAGATGCACAGTAATCTACAGATGTACATGTGTAGATGTACAGTAATCTACAGATGTACATGTGTAGATGTACAGTAAGATGTACATGATGTACTCCAGATGTACTCCTTTCATCAAAATATGTGGTTCGTATTTGGTGTAATTCTTGTGCCAACCCGCAGATCTTGATGTTGCAACTGCTGTGTACTGGTCACTATATATCTTCTGCATTGCTCTATTGCTAATTACTTTCTTAATCTGTGATAGACTCTGTGGTATGTAAATGTCTACATTTCTTCTCTTAGTTGCAAGTTTTGCAGCATCGTCTGCAATGTCATTTCCAGTTATTCCCATGTGACTTGGCACCCAGTTGACAGTACCCAACGGCCTTCATGTTCCAGTGTTTGCATTTTAGTATGCTGGTGGAATGAATGAGTTTTTGTATGCTGGTGGAATGAATGAGTTTTTGTATGCTGGTGGAATGAATGAGTTTTTGTATGCTGGTGGAATGAATGAGTTTTTGCATGCTGGTGGAATGAATGAGTTTTTGTATGCTGGTGGAATGAATGAGTTTTTGTATGCTGGTGGAATGAATGAGTTTTTGTTTGCTGGTGGAATGAATGAGTTTTTGTATGCTGGTGGAATGAATGAGTTTTTGTATGCTGGTGGAATGAATGAGTTTTTGTTTTGATGATAGTGAGAATGAGTTTTGGTATACGTTGTTTGTATGAGTTTTGGCATGTTGGAGGTATGAATGTATTTTATTGTGCTGGTGATACCTTTCTTGAGGTTACCTTGAGGCCGTTTAGGGCCTTACCGTCCCCGCGGCCCGGTCCTCGACCAGGCCTCCTCGTTGCTAGACAGGTTAACCAGGTTGTTGGACGCGGCTGCTAGCAGACTGTCGTATGAATCACAGCCTGGTGGATCAGAGCTTATCAAGTTCTCTCTTGAACACTGTGAGAGATCGGGTAGTTATACCCCTTATGTGTAGACGGTATAGATAAGCAGCCTTCCAGTCTGTAGTGGTAGATATAGATAAGCAGCCTTCCAGTCTGTAGTGGAAGGTATAGATAAGCAGCCTTCCAGTCTGTAGTGGAAGGTATAGATAAGCAGCCTTCCAGTCTGTAGTGGAAGGTATAGATAAGCAGCCTTCCAGTCTGTAGTGGAAGATATAGATAAGCAGCCTTCCAGTCTGTAGTGGAAGGTATAGATAAGCAGCCTTCCAGTCTGTAGTGGAAGATATAGATAAGCAGCCTTCCAGTCTGTAGTGGAAGATATAGATAAGCAGCCTTCCAGTCTGTAGTGGAAGATATAGATAAGCATTTGTCTCCTGATTTTATGAATAAGTTTTGGTATGTAATTGATATATCAGCATTTCCTACACTTTATTATCAATATGACTTTCTTTACTATTGTTTATTGGATCACTATTATTAGTTTTGGGTCTTTATTTGTTACGAGATCTTAGTTATTGTAACATTTTAGGGATTTTAGAAATTAGGGAATTTTTGTCTGACTTTAGTCTGTCTTAACCTTATTATCCTCAAGATCAAGCAGGAGCATATATACACCTGTGTTATTGTAAGTTGCTTAATGTACAACTAAATACAGTAAGTTGCCGACTGTAACTTATAATTATACATTAAGCAGCTTACCGTATATGTACTTTCATATTATCAGTATCCTATTGTAAACTTGCTCTAATACAGTAGGAAGCCTTTTGGGCACTTACTTTATTACAGTAAGTAACGTACTGTACAAGATCTTTTGTACAGTTAGCAGCTTACTGTTCAAGTAGTTTAATACAGTAAGTGTCCTTCTGCACACTTAAATGAACAATTTCTTTAGTAAAGAAACTACCATATGTACGCCTGCTTTGATACTGTAAGTAGTACTGTACTATATTTTATATAGTAAAGTACTACAACTATTAAAGTAAATACATGCATTATTTGAAATACAGTAACATATAACTTTAAACAATATAAACACTTTTATTTGCCCTCATTTTCTGAGGCCTGTTGTTTGGAGGTATTAACTTGCTAGTGGTATATGATATGACTTTTTCAACAGAAACAGAGTAAGACAAATCCGAGTGGTAAACGTTGCCAATGGTCCTCAGGACTCTGGCCTGAGACCTGTCTTGTTTACCGTATATTTAAACCATGTTGATACAACACTCAAGTGCAACATTACCATAGTTGTCAATGGTCCTCAGGACTCTGGCCTGAGACCTGTCTTGTTTACCGTATATATAAACCATGTTGATACAACACTCAAGTGCAACATTACCATAGTTGTCAATGGTCCTCAGGACTCTGGCCTGAGACCTGTCTTGTTTACCGTATATATAAACCATGTTGATACAACACTCAAGTGCAACATTACCATAGTTGTCAATGGTCCTCAGGACTTTGGCCTGAGACCTGTCTTGTTTACCGTATATATATAACACGTAGATAAAAAAAATTAAGTAATTTTCTTAATAAATTAAGAAAAACTTAATACTATACAAGAAGACTTAGGCTTTTAAAATTCAACAAAACTTTTGCATGTGCTGGTCAAAACTGTTTATGCTCAGTTTAATACTACGTTGACTTTCCTTTAAATGACTGGAGAGGAAAGTCTCATTTTGATAATTTTCTCAAATTCTTCACCTTCATTATACCTCACTATCAAACTGTTGCTGCTGACAGTGAGAACAGTAACCAACCTTAAAACATTTAAACTGGGAGAAAGCCACTATTGCTGACCTGAAAAAGCTTAGTGTCTGTTTAACAGAAAACTTGATAATATTCACATATCAATTATTGCAACTGTCAACACAAATCTTCAGTGTAATATCTATCAAAACAGTTTCAATTACTCTCTTTTTCATCTGTTATGTCAGTGCTGGTTAAGGAAGGGGGGAGAGAATCCTTCTAAAAAACTAATAGAAGTTATGCCTGGTTGGAAATGTCACGTTAAAGTATTCCAAATTACATCTATTATTGGGATACCCTGTGGAAAGATGCTGGGTGTTCCAGAGATGGCTGGGATACCCTGTGGAAAGATGCTGGGTGTCCCAGAGATGGCTGGGATACTCTGTGGCAAGATGCTGGGTGCCCCAGAGATGGCTGGGATACCCTGTGGCAAGATGCTGGGTGCCCCAGAGATGGCTGGGATACTCTGTGGCAAGATGCTGGGTGTCGCAGAGATGGCTGGGATACTCTGTGGCAAGATGCTGGTGCCCCAGAGATGGCTGGGATACTCTGTGGCAAGATGTTGGGTGCCCCAGAGATGGCTGGGATACTCTGTGGCAAGATGCTGGGTGTCCCAGAGATGGCTGGGATACCCTGTGGCAAGATGCTGGGTGTCCCAGAGATGGCTGGGGTACTCTGTGGCAAGATGCTGGGTGCCCCAGAGATGGCTGGGATACTCTGTGGCAAGATGCTCCAGAGATGGCTGGGATACCCTGTGGCAAGATGCTGGGTGTCCCAGAGATGGCTGGGATACTCTGTCGCAAGATGCTGGGTGCCCCAGAGATGGCTGGGATACTCTGTGGCAAGATGCTCCAGAGATGGCTGGGATACCCTGTGGCAAGATGATGGGTGCCCCAGAGATGGCTGGGATACTCTGTGGCAAGATGCTGGGTGTCCCAGAGATGGCTGGGATACTCTGTGGCAAGATGCTGGGTGCCCCAGAGATGGCTGGGATACTCTGTGGCAAGATGCTGGGTGCCCCAGAGATGGCTGGGATACCCTGTGGCAAGATGCTGGGTGTCCCAGAGATGGCTGGGATACCTGGTTGATACCTGGTTGATACCTGGTTGATGGGGTTCTGGGAGTTCTTCTACTCCCCAAGCCCGGCCCGAGGCCAGGCTCGACGATACTCTGTGGCAAGATGCTCCAGAGATGGCTGGGATACCCTGTGGCAAGATGATGGGTGCCCCAGAGATGGCTGGGATACTCTGTGGCAAGTTGCTGGGTGTCCCAGAGATGGCTGGGATACTCTGTGGCAAGATGCTGGGTGTCCCAGAGATGGCTGGGATACCCTGTGGCAAGATGCTGGGTGTCCCAGAAATGGCTGGGATACTCTGAGGCAAGATGCTGGTGCCCCAGAAATGGCTGGGATACTCTGTGGCAAGATGCTGGGTGTCCCATAGGTGGCTGGGATACTCTGTGGCAAGATGCTGGTGCCCCAGAGATGGCTGGGATACTCTGTGGCAAGATGCTGGGTGCCCCAGAGATGGCTGGGATACTCTGTCGCAAGATGCTGGTGCCCCAGAAATGGCTGGGATACTCTGTGGCAAGATGCTGGGTGCCCCAGAGATGGCTGGGATACTCTGTCGCAAGATGCTGGGTGCCCTAGAAATGGCTGGGGTACTCTGTGGCAAGATGCTGGGTGCCCCAGAGATGGCTGGGATACCCTGTGGCAAGATGCTGGGTGTCCCAGAGATGGCTGGGGTACTCTGTGGCAAGATGCTGGGTGCCCCAGAGATGGCTGGGATACTCTGTCGTAAGATGCTGGGTGCCCCAGAGATGGCTGGGATACTCTGTGGCAAGATGCTGGTGCCCCAGAGATGGCTGGGATACTCTGTGGCAAGATGCTGGGTGTCCCAGAGATGGCTGGGATACTCTGTGGCAAGATGCCGGGTGTCCCAGAGATGGCTGGGATACTCTGTGGCAAGATGCTGGACACGAGACTGAACCTGACCTTACAGCAAAATGATGTCCAAATAAACCCATCCTCATCCTTCCCCCCTCCACCTCTTCCTCATTCTCTCCCTGCCTGTGCAACAACACTCCACACACACACTCACACAATACACTATGCACAACCTACTAATCATAGAATTAAGATGTGAATAAGGCTGTCTTTCTAAACTGTTTCTACCTCTTGTTTTTCGCCATTCCAAACTATCATTCCCGAGCGGTAGCCAAAACTGGGTTCTTGAAATTCTCGCGAAGGTTTGATCGGGCAACTAACAGCCTTGTAGGAGGCTTAGGCTATCGATAGGTTCAATTACCAACTGTTCAATTAGCTCTAGTTGCCTAACAACCAGAAGTTAGCGGCCTCGGCCGAACTAACACCCATCAGCCACTTAGTCTACCAAGACACACAAACATCTACCTTAGTACAGATTAGACTAGGCTTCCTGGCCCAACAAGGTCATGTCGACCAAAGTCAGCTTCACTGACGAATCTGGCCAGATTCGTTCTCCAGCCCAACTACTTGAAGTAATTCATGAGATCACCCAGATTACCTACAAAAAATATGGTCAAAATAACAACTGGAGCCATCTTGTTGATACACAATGCAGACCTTCCAGAACTCCTTTCGACCGACAGTCTGAACAAACTATTAGAGAAGGGGATCACAGTCTACCCCCCGGCCAACTTCCAAGCCAAACGCACTATCTTTGTACATAGGATCCATGACATCATCATGGATCACTCAGTTGACGAGATATCTGCAGAAATCTGGAGAAAAAACAGGGATATTAAAATAATTCAGGCCCACAGGTTCACAACACAGTCCCACAACAACCAAGTACTGAAGCTAACTCTGGCTTCACCGGAGCAAGCAGCACAAGTCTGCTACCTTGGCTTTTCTGCATTTGGCATCAAGTCTGGCCCTGACAAAATCACCCTACAGAGGTTTCACAAGCTCAAACACTGCTTCAAATACTTCCAGTATGACCACTATTCCAGTGCATGCAACATTGAAATCCCCAAGTGCAGCAGGTGTGCAGGGGAACACAACTACAGAGAATGCACAAGCCCAACACCCAAGTGTGCACAGTGCAATGGTGCACACTTTGCAATCTCTCATTTGTGTCCCCAGTAAACAGGATAAACAATCAAGCAAGCACAAGAAACGGATGACAACAGCCCGTCAACAAGCAGCAATCACCATTCCTGCCCCTCCTCCACCAGTAAACGCCTGGGGTAACCCCAACCAACAAGAGGCACAATGGCCTGTCCCCTGTCCACATGTCCATGGACTCGTTGGCCTACCTGTCTCCTAACAACACAGCCGCCGGCCAGGACCAAGCACAACCCAACAACCCCAACCCAAGTACTCTCCACCCCCAGGCCTCATCCAACGCTCAAGAGACACCAAACTCCCGGCCACTCCACCCCGACAAACTAGCAAACACCCAGGTCCACCCTTCCTACAGTTGTCCCAGACAGGATTATGCTTAAAGCCCTCACAAGCACCCTTGCCATAAGAAACCCTAGACGCAATCAGCGCCTCACACACCGCAGTTGCACACACCACTGTTCTAAGAGGCTCAGGGCCAACTCAAGCAGCCGAAGCTCATCCCCTGAGGACAGGATAAGGGCAAGCAACCCCCCTAATACTCCATCTGTGAGTGACTCTAGCACTACAAACGTGGACATCGAGAACAGTAGCGTCAACAAAGACCCCTCAATTGTACAGCAACGTGTGGAAAACCTCATCCATCCCCCCCGGCCGGAACCAGGAACATGATCCCTGGTCCAAAAGACCTATCCTCCACCTACACACACATCAGAAGCCAAACCGAAGTTAACAACACTGACACTCGAGCCGAACAAACACATACGACTCACAACCAATAATGAGGATCACCATTCTTCAAGTGAATATCAGACTCTACTTCAACAACAGATACCTCCTCACCCTGGAGGTAGCCAGACTTAACCCAGATATTATCTTACTCAATGAAGCAGCGGTTAGACAGGACCAGCACATCTCTCTTTGGGGATATTCTACTATGGAGGTCAACAGGGGGATGCACAGCGGGGTGGCAATCCTAATAAAGAGAAGGCTTTTCTACCGCCCCCTCCTCATAGAAGATGACCACTTCCTTGCAATGGAATTCACCACCTCACACGGCCCCCCCTAATCGTCTGCACCGCATACCTACCCCCAAGACTCGCTTACCTCCCCTCTATCCCACTCAACAGGCTGCTCGACAGGACACTCCCAACTATATTTGCCGGAGTCCTGAATGCCCACCACCACCAGGCCCTATTTATCTCTCCTACCAGAGCAGACCTAAGGGCAGACAGCTCTTCAGTTTAATGCAAAACAGAGACCTCTCCTTCGAAGGCCCCCACTTCAAGACATTCTTTACTGGCACTGTGAGGGGCTCCCCTGACATAGTACTGACCAACAGAGACTGTGACCTGTTCCACAGCAGAGTGACCCCCAGGCAAGAACGTGGGGTCGGATCACATACATGTGGTCACCACCCTCTAAGCTACCCCCCTTCCAGTTTGTGACACCTCCCAGGTGACTATGACACCTTCCTCACTGACGACCCCATCATCGAGTTTGACAACCTACCCACCCAAACAATAGACCAAGCAGTAAATACCATCCACAAAAGCATCCAGCTTGCAACTAAGGCCATCTGTGAAAGATCCACCACCAATATAAACCGACCTAAGAAATCAGAGGTAAAATGAAGGAGTACCAACGAGCCTGTCAAAGCCACTACCAAACTGGCCAGCCACCAGTGTTGTCCCTACAAACACTCAGAAGGGAAACCATAGACCTAATGTTAACTCATAAGAGCCACATATGGGAAACCCTTGTGAGACAGGCCAACCAGTACAAAAAGGAGCCGGGAGCCTTCTGGTGTAAGATCAGACAGCTCTTGGGATCGGCTAACCCCAGCCTCACCCGCCTCATACACACATTCCTGGATGAAGATGACGAGGAACAACAGGAAAAATTAGAAGACGCACAAGAACAGGCTGACCTCATCAGTGCAGTATGGAAAAAAAGACACTCACGGCTTCAAACAGCAGAGCCTTCAACAACATTCACTTCATCAGTGTCAACCAATGGACAACAGAAAACGCCGCCTCCCTTCTCAGCACCCCCTTGATAGACCTGACAACCCTCCAAGACGACCACTCACTAACAAGACCCATAACTATGGGAGAGATGAGAGGAGTCATTAAAAACATCCGAGATAAGGCCCCAGGACCATCGGGGATCAAAGCAAAGCAGATCAAATTCCTACCAGGCAATTTTCTGCAATCCCTACTCAACCTATTTAATGCCATGCTGGCTTCTGGTCACATTCCCTTAGCTTTCAAATCGGCCAAGATGATATTCATTCCCAAACCCAAGAAAGACCCCCACCAGCCTGGCAGCTACCGTCCAATCTCCCTCTTAGACACAATAGGCAAGTGCTTTGAAAAAATCATGTCTAACCGTCTCAACTTCTACATGGAGTGCAACAACCTCTTCACAGAAAAACAGTTTGGCTTTCGAGCACAAAGGTCAATCCAGCACGCAATAAACATCATCTACGATGCTGTGAGATCAATTCACCAGCAAAAACAGGTAGCCCTGATTGGGACGAGGGACGTCCACAAGGCCTTCGACAGCCTATGGCACGATGGTCTGGTGTACAAATTAGCAGAATTACCAGCCCAAAACTGGACCCTC
Organism: Procambarus clarkii; assembly: GCF_040958095.1. NCBI lineage: Eukaryota > Metazoa > Arthropoda > Malacostraca > Decapoda > Cambaridae > Procambarus > Procambarus clarkii. The sequence goes on along the minus strand of NC_091195.1, from coordinate 1,626,526 downwards.
CTCAGGCTGATCAGAAACTTCCTAAAAAACAGACAAGTTACTCCCAGCTTCAAGGCGAAAGCTGCAGCAGTTTTCACCCCAACAGCTGGAGTCCCCCATGGGTCGTGCCTGAGCCCTGTCCTCTTCAACATTTTTGTAAATGACCTGCCCCAACCGGAGAACAGGGACACCATTATCGTCCAATTTGCGGACGACGAAACACGTAATAACATCTAACCCAAGTAGCCAAGCAGCCAAACATGCAACTGTAACCCGTAAGGCGAACGTAGAACTAGCCAGGACTGCTAACTGGGAAAGAAAATCGAGTATCACTACTAACCCAGAAAAGATCCAAATAAGCACTAATGGATGTATGGCTTTCTCAATTGAAAACGAGGGGGGGGGGAATAAGGATCAGGGGTGAACCCATAGCCATCTCAAACTCCAACACAGTGCTCGGATACAACTTTAACAGTCTACTCAACTCCTCCCAGTACGTCTCCCAGAAGACAGCGATGGCTAGGGGTTCCCTGTTGAGGCTCTTCCGCTTTAGGCAAGCCCCATCCCACATCAAGCTCCACCTGTACTGAATGATAATAAGGCCTAGCCTGGAGTACCCTTACGTCCACCTGAACCTTACCAACAAAACCAACTTGCTGAAGATCCAACGGGTACAAAATAAAGCACTTCGGTTTGCAGAGGGCCTGTCACTGATGAATATGGTAAGAACAGACCAACTCCATGAGACACTCAACATGATGCCAATGAACATCAGACTCAGCTACCTGGCCAGAAGGCAGCTGTACCGCATGAAGCACATGTACGTCCCAGACCCCGAAGATCCCTACGAAGCAATAAACACCACCAGTGACTACGAGATCCATGAACCACCACACAGGACCAGAGGAATAACTTTCTAACAAAAAGCGATCAGGACACATCCATGATCAGGCCTTCCCAAGACCTCAAATACTAAGTGGCCTTCCAGACGACCCAGATGAGTGGCCCATCCCGGACCCGATCTATACCTAATAAAGAATTAAAAAAAAATTAAAAAAATTAAAATTAAAAAAATAAAAACAACCAAAACCTTTTTTGTGCTACCAGAAGAGTAACCTCCCTGATGTTGCTAAGATTAAACTCTTGCAGCCGACTCCACCTAGGGCTTCCAGACACCAGCTAGGACACAAACACTAGCCACTCAGCCAAAGTACTGGCAACCCAACACACCACAAACCCAAACAAACGACACTCGCATGTCAACCCATGGTGGACAGGCCACCGAACTTTCTAACCTCTCTCTCAACACCCGCATCCTCTTCCAGAACTTCACCTCCCCATACCCTCTACCTTCCCCAACCTTTCCAAACCCTTTGGACATCAAAGAAAAGAAAGAAAAGAGCCCACTTAGTTAAGGAATGATTTTTCTTGCCCGGTGTTAAACTTTTCCTTAAGCAGATGTACCTTTCTGAAGCTGAGGTCTTCATGCTTCGATACAATAATACAAGGACAAGAGATTTATACTGTTGAAAAAAATAGTTACTCTATTTTCAATTAAATCAAAGTTACGTCTGACTATTCCTAGGATATGGTTGGCTTCTTTTACTGCAGCTTCCACTTGTTGAGCAACTTTTGATTTGATTTGTGGATCCTGACTCCAAGGTCCTTCTTCATCAACCTCCTGCAAGGTAATATTTTTTATTTGATAGTTGTGTTGTGCAATGTTATGCCCCACACGCAAGGTCTTTGTATTTTTCGTAGTTAAAGAGCATCTGCAAGTCGTCAGACACTTGTGGAGTTCATGTAGATCGCTTTGTTAGGCCTCAATATTATGTTCACTCCATACTTTACCATAAATCTAAGCGTCATCTTCAATTTTGATGATATGGTTTGTGATATTCTATTCTATGTCATTGATGTATATGACAAAAAGGGTTAGCCCCAAAATGGAACCTTGCTGTACTCCACTCACCACATTTCTCCAGTCAGAGATATTTCCATTTAGGACGACACTTTGCTTTCTTTGTTTTAATAATTGTTTGATCCATTCTAGTATTCATATATTCCATATGCTTGTACTTTCCATGTCAGTCTTTCATGTGGTACCTTATCAAAAGGTTTAGCAAAGTTTATGTATACTACATGTATTGGAAGTCCTTGTCTGAATAGCTGGTTGAAATTTCCAAAACCTGGAGCAGTTTGTATGGCATGATTTATTTTTAAGACGGTCATTGTTGTGACCCAAGGTGTAGACGTGTGTAACACGGGGGAGGGGGGGGGGGGGGGTTTGGCTCTACTCTGTCCTTTACCCCTTACCTCTACCTGTATTCTGAATTATTTCTCTTCAATCCAAGGGACCCCAGAGCTACTACTCTAAGCTGAATCCCACGCCACGTGGTCATAAGCAGTTTGACCGGCCAAGATTTTACAGCCTCACGACGTGGTACCTGACTCCTAGCAAACACTAGAATCTCCTTTACGCCGCCACCACCAGACCATTAACACAAAACACACTAACCGGGGTCTGGACCGATTATGCCATCAATACCTTGGAGCTTGACCCCCAGTTATTTAGGGAAGGAGGGAAGAATCTACGTTAAGTGTGGGAAATTATAACAAACAAAGGGATAACTGAACTCTTAATCTTTGTGGGGCTGGCGGCCCAACTAAACTCAGGCTCATGCAGACCACGAGCCAAGGACAATGAGAAATACAAAAACATGAAATGGAAATAATAAAAATGCAAATTACTAACTAAATAATTTATTCAAAATCTAAAACAAAATCTAAATCAAAGCACTCCCTATAGTTAACACTCCGTGACTTAGGCATGAGATGAACTAATTTCCTATACAAAACTATAGCAGACTCTACCTTTAACTGCAACCAGCTAGATGTTAGGCTGATCTCTTTAGGGAGAGGGTGAGAGTGGATCACCTTCCCGAGTCGTTGACCTGTCCACACTGATCCTCATCGCTCTGCTCAACACAGAAGCCCGAGGGGTATTCCTACGCCAGGTTTACCAAGATTACTAAGCAGGGTTTAAGTTGAACAACTAATCTCTGTTGCACTGAACAACCCAGATGGTTGAACTCTTTTAAACTGAAGGTAATTGCACAGGCATCTTAGAGAAAGGCTATTTCCAATTACAAAATGGCTATTTGACCTTTGAGAATTACTAAATGTGGAAGGCTTTGGTGACCTGTGACCCTCGGTCGCACAAATCGCTCCGCGACCGAGGCTAGTCCCGGCTAGTGACGTCACTGATGGTGACTTACTCATTATTCAGACAATTGAGGATACTCTTGATACTTTAACCAGGAATACTATTGAATACAATTTTAATGAAGACTTGAATTTCTCTAAATTACGGAATTCTGTAAAATAATTCATTATACGTTGCTTAAGACAAAGGCGCCAGCCATTTTGTGACCTAAACCGCTAATCCCAGGAGAGATGACCCTGTGCTTGGGTCAGGTCAAACTACCTCCTGACTCCAAACTTTCCAAGCCCCCCCCCCCACCTTAGTCTATGAGAAACCATACTGAATAATTCCTACAACAAACCTAGTTTGTTACACATGAATAAATTCGAAAATCTCTTTCAGAGTATGGGGCAAGGGAAGTGTGTATGAATGTGTGTGTGTGTGTGTGTGTGTGTGTGTGTGTGTGTGTGTGTGTGTGTGTGTGTGTGTGTGTGTGTGTGTGTGTGTGTGTGTGTGCAAGCAAGCTAGTGGAGACATCTGGGACGCCAGAATGTCGGTACCGTCTAAGAATCATCCGCCAGTTATGGCTGCTATAAGGAAGGCGGTACTTCAAGGACACAGGGTGGCCGGAAACGCACAAGGGCTGGTTGTGTGGAGGACCAGAGGACATATGTGACAGATGTGGATTTGGGAGTTGACATTTGGCTCGAGTAAGTCACCTTGTGTGAGACATACACCAACGGTCACCTTGTGTGAGACATACACCAACGGTCACCTTGTGTGAGACATACACCAACGGTGGCCTTGTGTGAGACATACACCAACGGTCACCTTGTGTGAGACATACACCAACGGTCACCTTGTGTGAGACATACACCAACGGTCACCTTGTGGGAGACATACACCAACGGTCACCTTGTGTGAGACATACACCATCGGTCACCTTGTGTGAGACATACACCAACCGTCACCTTGTGTGAGACATACACCAACGGTCACCTTGTGTGAGACATACACCAACGGTCACCTTGTGTGAGACATACACCAACGGTCACCTTGTGTGAGACATACACCAACGGTGGCCTTGTGTGAGACATACACCAACGGTCACCTTGTGTGAGACATACACCAACGGTCACCTTGTGTGAGACATACACCAACGGTCACCTTGTGGGAGACATACACCAACGGTCACCTTGTGTGAGACATACACCAACGGTGGCCTTGTGTGAGACATACACCAACGGTGGCCTTGTGTGAGACATACACCAACGGTCACCTTGTGTGAGACATACACCAACGGTCACCTTGTGTGAGACATACACCAAAGAGGACACCGAGGGAAAGTGCCTCCTTCACTTTTACTGCAACACTGACAATGATAAACTCCCGATACTTAGAAGTAACTTCCATAATAATGCTGAAGCGATTGATAAGAGAGATAATGAAACAGCTGATGAAAATAATGAGGAGGCAAGTTCTGTGAATAAAGAAGAATCTATTGAAGAGATTGTTGAGGAAATACTCAGTGTGAATAGTGACGCAATAATTAAGGTACAGACTGACGGCCACAAGGCATAGGAAGAGTTGCAGGAGGAACAGAAGGTTTTGATATAGCAATTTGTAAATCTTAAACAAACATTATAAAATACACGTAAAGGCTCCCCGCAGGTGCTCATGCAGGTGCTCATGCAGGGAGGGATGCAGGTGCTCATGGGACGGATGCAGGTGCTCATGGGACGGATGCAGGTGCTCATGGGACGGATGCAGGTGCTCATGAGATGGATGCAGGTGCTCATGGGAGGGATGCAGGTGCTCATGGGAGTGATGCAGGTGCTCATGGGAGGGATGCAGGTGCTCATGGGAGTGATGCAGGTGCTCATGAGAGGGATGCAGGTGCTCATAGGACGGATGCAGGTGCTAATGGGAGGAATGCAGGTGCTCATAGGAGGGATGCAGGTGCTCATGAAAGGGATGCCTGAGCTCATGAGAGGGATGCACGTGCTCATGTGAGGGATGCATGTGCTCATGTGAGGGATGCAGGTGCTCATGTGAGGGATGCAGGTGCTCATGTGAGGGATGCAGGTGCTCATGTGAGGGATGCATGTGCTCATGAGAGTGATGCAGGAGCTCATGAGAGGGATGCAGGTGCTCATGAGAGGGATGCAGGTGTTCATGAGAGGGATGCAGGTGCTCATGAGAGGGATGCAGGTGCTCATGAGAGTGATGCAGGTGCTCATGGGAGGGATGCAGGTGCTCATGGGAGTGATGCAGGTGCTCATGAGAGGGATGCAGGTGCTCATGGGACGGATGCAGGTGCTCATAGGAGGGATGCAGGTGCTCATGAAAGGGATGCCTGAGCTCATGAGAGGGATGCACGTGCTCATGTGAGGGATGCATGTGCTCATGTGAGGGATGCAGGTGCTCATGTGAGGGATGCAGGTGCTCATGTGAGGGATGCAGGTGCTCATGTGAGGGATGCATGTGCTCATGAGAGTGATGCAGGAGCTCATGAGAGGGATGCAGGTGCTCATGAGAGGGATGCAGGTGCTCATGAGAGGGAAGCAGGTGCTCATGAGAGGGATGCAGGTGCTCATGAGAGGGATGCATGCAGATGCTCATGGGAGGGATGCTGGTGCTAATGAGAGGGATGCAGGTGCTCATGGGAGTGATACAGGTGCTCATGAGAGTGATGCAGGAGCTCATGAGAGGGATGCAGGTGCTCATGAGAGTGGTGGAGATGCTCATGGGAGGGAGGCTGGTGCTCATGAGAGAGATGCAGGAGCTCATGAGAGGGATGCAGGTGCTCATGAGAGTGATGCAGGTGCTCATGGGAGGGATGCAGGTGCTCATGAGAGGGATGCAGGTGCTCATGGGAGGGATGCAGTTGCTTATGAGAGGGATGCAGGTGCTCATGGGAGGGATGCTGGTGCTCATGAGAGGGATGCAGGTGCTAATGAGAGGGAAGCTGGTGCTCATGGGAGTGATACAGGTGCTCATGGGAGGGATGCAGGTGCTCATGAGAGGGATGCTGGTGCTCATGAGAGGGATGCAGGTGCTCATGAGAGGGATGCAGGTGCTCATGAGAGGGATGCAGGTGCTCATGAGAGGGATGCAGGTGCTAATGAGAGGGAAGCTGGTGCTCATGAGAGGGATGCAGGTGCTCATGGGTGATGCAGGTGCTCATGAGAGGGATGCAGGTGCTTATGAGAGTGATGCAGGTGCTCATGGGAGAGATGCAGGTGCTCATGAGAGGGATGCAGGTGCTCATGGGAGTGATACAGGTGCTCATGGGAGGGATGCAGGTGCTCATGAGAGGGATGCTGGTGCTCATGAGAGGGATGCAGGTGCTCATGAGAGGGATGCAGGTGCTCATGAGAGGGATGCAGGTGCTCATGAGAGGGATGCAGGTGCTAATGAGAGGGAAGCTGGTGCTCATGAGAGGGATGCAGGTGCTCATGGGTGATGCAGGTGCTCATGAGAGGGATGCAGGTGCTTATGAGAGTGATGCAGGTGCTCATGGGAGAGATGCAGGTGCTCATGAGAGGGATGCAGGTGCTCATGGGAGGGATGCTGGTGCTCATGAGAGGGATGCAGGTGCTAATGAGAGGGAAGCTGGTGCTCATGGGAGTGATACAGGTGCTCATGGGAGGGATGCAGGTGCTCATGGGAGGGAAGCTGGTGCTCATGAGAGGGATGCAGGTGCTCATGGGATGGATGCAGGTGATCATGGGAGGGATGCAGTTGCTTATGAGAGGGATGCAGGTGCTCATGGGAGGGATGCTGGTGCTCATGAGAGGGATGCAGGTGCTAATGAGAGGGAAGCTGGTGCTCATGGGAGTGATACAGGTGCTCATGGGAGGGATGCAGGTGCTCATGAGAGGGATGCTGGTGCTCATGAGAGGGATGCAGGTGCTCATGAGAGGGATGCAGGTGCTCATGAGAGGGATGCAGGTGCTCATGAGAGGGATGCAGGTGCTAATGAGAGGGAAGCTGGTGCTCATGAGAGGGATGCAGGTGCTCATGGGTGATGCAGGTGTTCATGAGAGGGATGCAGGTGCTTATGAGAGTGATGCAGGTGCTCATGGGAGAGATGCAGGTGCTCATGAGAAAGATGCAGGTGCTCATGGGAGGGATGCTGGTGCTCATGAGAGGGATGCAGGTGCTAATGAGAGGGAAGCTGGTGCTCATGGGAGTGATACAGGTGCTCATGGGAGGGATGCAGGTGCTCATGGGAGGGAAGCTGGTGCTCATGAGAGGGATGCAGGTGCTCATGGGATGGATGCAGGTGATCATTGGAGGGAAGCTGGTGCTCATGAGAGGGATGTAGGTGCTCATGGGATGGATGCAGGTGATCATGGGAGGGATGCAGGTGCTCATGGGAGGGATGCAGGTGCTCATGGGAGGGATGCTGGTGCTCATGTGAGGGATGCAGGTGCTCATGGGAGGGATGCAGGTGCTCATGAGAGTGATGCAGGTGCTCATGGGAGGGATGCTGGTGCTCATGTGAGGGATGCAGGTGCTCATGGGAGGGATGCAGGTGCTCATGAGAGTGATGCAGGTGCTCATGGGAGGGATGCTGGTGCTCATGAGAGGGATGCAGGTGCTCATGGGAGGGATGCAGGTGCTCATGGGAGGGATGCAGGTGCTCATGGGAGGGATGCTGGTGCTCATGAGAGGGATGCAGGTGCTCATGAGAGTGATGCAGGTGCTCATGGGAGGGATGCTGGTGCTCATGAGAGGGATGCAGGTGCTCATGGGAGGGATGCAGGTGCTCATGAGAGTGATGCAGGTGCTCATGAGAGTGATGCAGGTGCTCATGGGAGTGATACAGGTGCTCATGAGAGGGATGCAGGTGATCATGGGAGGGATGCAGGTGCTCATGAGAGTGATGCAGGTGCTCATGAGAGTGATGCAGGTGCTCATGGGAGTGATACAGGTGCTCATGAGAGGGATGCAGGTGCTCATGGGAGGGATGCAGGTGCTCATGAGAGTGATGCAGGTGCTCATGGGAGGGATGCTGGTGCTCATGAGAGGGATGCAGGTGCTCATGGGAGGGATGCAGGTGCTCATGAGAGTGATGCAGGTGCTCATGAGAGGGATGCAGGTGCTCATGGGAGGGAAGCTGGTGCTCATGAGAGGGATGCAGGTGCTCATGGGAGGGATGCAGGTGCTCATGGGAGGGATGCAGGTGCTCATGGGAGGGATGCAGGTGCTCATGGGAGGGATGCTGGTGCTCATGAGAGGGATGCAGGTGCTCATGAGAGGGATGCAGGTGCTCATGAGAGTGATGCAGGTGCTCATGGGAGGGATGCTGGTGCTCATGAGAGGGATGCAGGTGCTCATGGGAGGGATGCAGGTGCTCATGAGAGTGATGCAGGTGCTCATGGGAGGGATGCTGGTGCTCATGAGAGGGATGCAGGTGCTCATGGGAGGGATGCTGGTGGTCATGAGAGGGATGCAGGTGCTCATGGGAGGGCTGTTGGTGCTCATGAGAGGGATGCAGGTGCTCATGGGAGGGATGCAGGTGCTCATGGGAGGGATGCAGGTGCTCATGGGAGGGCTGTTGGTGCTCATGAGAGGGTTGCAGGTGCTCATGGGAGGGATGCAGGTGCTCATGGGAGGGATGCAGGTGCTCATGGGAGGGATGCAGGTGCTCATAGCAGGGATGCAGGTGCTCATGGGAGGGATGCAGGTGCTCATGAGAGGGATGCAGGTGCTCATGAGAGGGATGGTGGTGCTCATGAGAGGGATGCAGGTGCTCATGAGAGGGATGCTGGTGCTCATGAGAGGGATGCAGGTGCTCATGGGAGGGATGCAGGTGCTCATGAGAGGGACGCAGGTGCTCATGAGAGGGATGCTGGTGCTCATGAGAGGGATGCAGGTTCTCATGAGAGGGATGCTGGTGCTCATGAGAGGGATGCAGGTGCTCATGGGACGGATGCAGGTGCTCATGAGAGGGATGCAGGTGCTCATGAGAGGGATGCAGGTGCTCATGAGAGGGATGCAGGTGCTCATGAGAGGGATGCTGGTGCTCATGTGAGGGATGCAGGTGCTCATGAGAGGGATGCAGGTGCTCATGAGAGGGATGCAGGTGCTCATGAGAAGGATGCAGGTGGTCATGAGAGGGATGCAGGTGCTCATGAGAGGGATGCAGGTGCTCATGAGAGGGATGCAGGTGCTCATGAGAGGGATGCAGGTGCTCATGAGAGGGATGCTGGTGCACATGAGAGGGATGCAGGTGCTCATGAGAGGGATGAGGTGAAGGACCACTCAGAATGGGGTAAAGAGGTTGATGATGATTGTGACCTCTGGGATCTTTTAAGGAAAAGGGCTGGCTCAGGTGTAGGGGTGATTGTGGTGGAAATGTATCTAGGTTGAATGGCATGAGAGGCGTGTTTCTGTCGATGTCATTATATGATGAGGTGGTAAAGGGTGGGTGGACAGGAGCAGCAGGTGTAGATAGAACTGGTGATCTCGAGTAGTATAGTCCTGGGTGAGAATTGCCTGTTGTCAAAACGTTTCCGGTGGTGTGCAGAGAACCTCCGCGTAGGCAGGGGAACTATGGAAGATGTACCTGCTGAATGATATGGGAAAAGTGAGGAGTGTTCCATGGTACAAATACTGGGGGAGCCCCTATGAGTGAAGGTGGAACATGGATGACAGAGAGCTTCTAGAGTTCAAGATACATTGGAACATTTTCAACAAATACACGGATGTTTCCTTGGCAATGGAACATGGCAGAGTTCTCAGAAACACTGTGCTTATTATGGCTTTACATCTTACATGTATAGAGTTCTTACCACTTTAGGCATATTATATAGTAGCTCTATCTAGATATCAAACATTCTGCTTGTAGCTCATTTTGTATGTATGGACTTTTCCTAAAATAAACTATTATTATTATTATTATTATTAATATTATTATTATTATTATTATTATTATTATTATTATTATTATTATTATTATTATTATTATTATTATTATTAATTATTATTAATTATTATTATTATTATTATAATTATTATTATTATTATAATTGTTATAACTAGCTGTACCCGGCCACGCGTTGCTGTGGCTCTGCAACACATGTGCATTGTTGAGCACAGCAACCTTCCCCTGTCTCCCAGTCCTCCCCACCATCCCCTCTCCCCCGTCCTCTCGTCCTCCCAATCATTCCCCGTCCCTTCATCCTCCCAACCATTCCCCATTCCCCATCCCCTCGTCCTCTCCACCCTTCCCCCTTTTCCCTGTCCCTTTATCATCCCCACCATCCCTCACTCCCCTTTCCTCCTGTCCTCCGCACCATTCTTCATTCCCCAGTCTCCTCGTCCCCACCATTCCCAACTCACCCCGTCCCCTCGTATTCCCCACCATTACCCCCTCCCCTGTCCCCTCGTCCTCCCCATCATCCCCCACTCCCGTCCCCTCATCCTCCCCACCATTCCCCACTCTCTCGTCCGATACAGCTCAATTCCAACGCAATGTCACACAAAATAATTAAATCAAAATTAAAATAAATGGAATTCTATGAAATTTCAATTTGTCAATGCACTTGGAAACATTGAAATGGAATAGTAATATATATAGTATAGCGGGTGTTGCTCCTACGTGCAACAGATGGCGCTGTTTCTTAAAAAAAGAATGGTTTTACCTGTGACAGGTGTGGCATTTATACTTATACTTACAGAATGAATGGTATAGAAACAACAAAGCTGAATTCCAACGCAATGTCGCAGAAAATAATTAAATCAAAATGAAAATAAATAGAAATCTATGAAAATTCTATTTATCATTGCAGTCGGAAACATTGAAATGGAATCGTAACCTATTTAGTATAGCCTCTGTTGCTATTACGAGCAACACGTGGCGCTCTTAACAAAAAAAAAAAATGCTTTTACCTGTCACAAGTGTGGTATCTATATAGTAGGTATATAAAAACACTCATGTATTCGAATGGAACGTTGTGTCAAAATTTCAAAGCCATCTGGGAAGAACTTTTGGATATTACAGCGTGTGTTGCTCTTATATGCAACAGATGCGCTGTTTTTAAAGAAAAATGTTTTTTCCTGTCATAGGTGAAGCATGAATATAGTAGGTATATAAAAACGCGCACCTGTTCGAATGCAACATTGTGTCAAAATTTCAAAGGAATCGGTAAAGAAGTTTCGATGATTTCCCTCACATGAAAAACGCAGTTTTATTAAAAAGTATGTTTTTGTCCCATCACAGACGTGACATCTATATAGTATGTATATATAAACCCGCTCGGATGCGAAAAGAACGTTGTGTGATAATTTCAGAGCAATCAGTGAAGATGTTGATGTATGGGGGGGTGGAGGGTGAGGGTAAGCAGTGATGGGATGTTGGTGTATGGGGTGGTGGAGAGTGAGGGTTAGCAGTGATGGGATGTTGGTGTATGGGGGGTGGAGGGAGAGGGTAAGCAGTGATGGGATGTTGGTGTATAGGGTGGTTGAGGATGAGGGTAAACAGTGATGGGATGTTGGTGTATGGGGTGGTGGAGGGAGAGGGTAAGCAGTGATGGGATGTCAGTGTATGGGGTGGTGGAGGGTGAGGGTAAGCAGTGATGGGATGTTAGTGTATGGGGTGGAGGAGGGTGAGGGTAAGCAGTGATGGGATGTTGGTGTATGGGGTGGAGGAGAGTGAGGGTAAGCAGTGATGGGATGTTGGTGTATGGGGTGGTGAAGAGAGGGGAAAAGTAGTCATGGGATGTAGGTAAGGAATATTAGGATGATTTTGAGCTGCACTGGAGTAGGACACAGAGGTATGATGGGTGTGCTGATTGAAAGGAAGTTGATGAGCAGCGTTTGTGTTGTTAGTGGGAGATGGATGTTGATGCTGGTTAGATCCAAGTGCTTTCAGGGCTTGTTTCCTACGTGGGCGTTGTTTGTCTACAGCACTGTGAGGGCCTTGACAATTGGCGCAGTTGAGGGATCTGCAGGGGGACATTTTCACCACAAGTGTCTAGGAGCAGAGCATTTTGAGCAGATTTATTGTAGTGCTTTACATTACGTACTTACCTATTTGTACTTACCTAATTGTGCTTGCTGGGGTTGAGCTCTGGCTCTTTGGTTCCGCCTTTCAACTGTCAATCAACTAATGTACAGGTTCCCGAACCTACTTGGCTCTGTCATATCTACACTTGAAACTGTGTACGGAGTCAGCCTCCACCACATCACTGTTTAATGCATTCCATTTGTCTATTACTTTGACACTGAAAATATTCTTTCTAACGTCTCTATAACTCATTTGGGCACTCAATTTCCACGTGTGTCCCCTAGTGCGTGTGCCCCTTGTGGTGAATAGTCTGTCTTTATCTACCCTATCAATTCCTCTGAGAATCGTATATATGGTGATCATGTCCCCTCTATCTCTTCTGTCTCCAAGTGACGTGAAGTTTAATTCCCGTAGTCTCTCCTCTTAGCTCATGCCCCTCAGTTCGGGTACTAGTCTGGTGGCAAACCTTTGAACATTTTCCAGTTTAGTCTTATGCTTTACTAGATATGGACTCCATGCTGGAGCCGCATACTCCAGGATTGGTCTGACATATGTGGTAAGTGGTGGTCCATATGTAGTACACAACGCACGTCTTTCATGTGCGTTGTGATAGCACTTAAAGCACTGAATGAGGGTGAGTTATTTAGTTGGCTAGAGGGAAGAGGAACAGATGCTGGTGTTCAGAACTTTGATTCCTGTCTGTAACTCGCGCCTGTCTGTTAAGTACCTGCCGGAGGCTGCATGTGCACAACTTGCCAGATTTCACTTTCAATCTTGAAATTTCGTGTCTTCTGTAAGGCCATGATTGGTATATGTTTGTTTGTTTGTTTATTTGTGTAATTACCCATATGTAGTTAGAGGATAAGAGCTTCAATACTGGTGTCCTGTCTCACCTACTATCTTTCTCATATGATTTTCAAACTGCTGATGATTTAGCAACAGCGCGCGTCTCTAATTTTTTCCGTTTACATTCTACAACTGTGTTCGTAAAAGAGAATTTCGGAAATTTTCCGGCAACAATGCTGTCTAAGCTGGAGTTTGTAGCTTCTTGATCAAGACTTTACAAGTTTTTACAATTTCTCCTCGTGAACGTGTTCATTCCTATCGAGATTTTGTACATGGTGATCATATCTCCTCTTTTCTTTGTATTAGCGTTTGCACTTTAACGCCTCAAGTTTTTCCCCACCGCTCATATTTGTTTGTTTAGGTTTGAAAGTCATTTAGTAGCGTGTTTTGGCATCTTTTCTGCTGTTGTGCTTTTATATGGTCACCATACAACTGTTATATACTCCACTTTTATATGGACACCATACAACTGTTATATACTCCACTTTTATATGGTCACCATACAACTGTTATATACTCCACTTTTATATGGTCACCATACAACTGTTATATACTCCACTTTTATATGGACACCATACAACTGTTATATACTCCACTTTTATATGGTCACCATACAACTGTTATATACTCCACTTTTATATGGACACCATACAACTGTTATATACTCCACTTTTATATGGACACCATACAACTGTTATATACTCCACTTTTATATGGTCACCATACAACTGTTATATACTCCACTTTTATATGGTCACCATACAACTGTTATATACTCCACTTTTATATGGACACCATACAACTGTTATATACTCCACTTTTATATGGTCACCATACAACTGTTATATACTCCACTTTTATATGGACACCATACAACTGTTATATACTCCACTTTTATATGGTCACCATACAACTGTTATATACTCCACTTTTATATGGTCACCATACAACTGTTATATACTCCACTTTTATATGGTCACCATACAACTGTTATATACTCCACTTTTATATGGTCACCATACAACTGTTATATACTCCACTTTTATATGGTCACCATACAACTGTTATATTCTCCACTTTTATATGGTCACCATACAACTGTTATATACTCCACTTTTATATGGACACCATACAACTGTTATATACTCCACTTTTATATGGACACCATACAACTGTTATATACTCCACTTTTATATGGTCACCATACAACTGTTATATACTCCACTTTTATATGGTCACCATACAACTGTTATATACTCCACTTTTATATGGTCACCATACAACTGTTATATACTCCACTTTTATATGGACACCATACAACTGTTATATACTCCACTTTTATATGGTCACCATACAACTGTTATATACTCCACTTTTATATGGTCACCATACAACTGTTATATACTCCACTTTTATATGGTCACCATACAACTGTTATATACTCCACTTTTATATGGTCACCATACAACTGTTATATACTCCACTTTTATATGGTCACCATACAACTGTTATATACTCCACTTTTATATGGACACCATACAACTGTTATATACTCCACTTTTATATGGTCACCATACAACTGTTATATACTCCACTGTATATGGACACCATACAACTGTTATATACTCCACTTTTATATGGACACCATACAACTGTTATATACTCCACTTTTATATGGACACCATACAACTGTTATATACTCCACTGTATATGGACACCATACAACTGTTATATACTCCACTTTCACTCACAAGAATGTCGCGAATCATTTATTATTTCCTCATCCATGAATATGAAAACAATTTTGAACATTGTAAAAAGTGTAGTGTAGGCTCCTCTCACAATGCTTTTGATGTAATCCTCTGTTGACAGTTACTATCCAGAACCACCCTTAGATCTCTTTGTCCAGTTCTTTAACTTTTTCACATAACATATAGATTGTTTGTTGCTTATTTTCTCTTATTCTACATTTCATTACGTGGCGTTTGTCCTCATTAAATTCCACCAGCCATGTGTTACTCCATTAATTTATTTTGCCTAGGTCATTTTCAAGAGCTTGACAGCCATCTTAGAGCCTTAGACCCTCTAGCTAGTAAGTTAGTATCATCTACAAACATGTTCATGTAACCTGAATTCCTTCCCATAGATGGTTTATATAGACAAAGAACATTACTGGCTCTTGAACTGAACCTTATGGTACTCCACTGGTAACATTTCTCCTGTCTGTTACACTGCATCTGATTAATGCCTTCATTTTTCTGACAGTTTTTTCATCCAAGTCAATAGTCTACTTTTCGGGGTCCTCCTCATTGTTCCAGCTTCGTGTGTGTCTGTACTCTCCTAATTATGATTGCAGGAGTTGAGTTTCGGCTCTTTGGTTCCGTCTCTCACCCGTTAATCAACTGAAGTTAATCTACCTATTGGGCTCTATCATGTCTACTTTTGAAAATATGTATGGACTCTGCCTTTGGCATCACAGCCTAATTCCTTCTGTGTGTGTGTACTCACCTAGTTGTGAGTACAAACACACACAGAACCTATCGGGCCTCACGACTTAGTGGACAGCACTCTGGGGTCGTAGTTCTAATAGTCCAGGTTCGATCCCCGGCAGAGGCAGAAACAGGTGTGTGTGTGTGTTTGTCTTTAGAAACGTAAACAATGGAGGCACGTGAGCTAAAATAGCATGGCGAGGCAGAAGAAATACTTGCTTCCCGTATCTGATGATATTACATTCAATCAATTCTATTCAATCATTGTATTCAGTTAAGTTCATATAATGTTACCTCCGGTCCATCCATTTATGTTAGGCCTTACTGTTAGATTCAGTTCATTCATATATCATAATGCGTAATATTACTTTAGACGAGGTATCTGCCTTAGTCTATAGCTTTACATACAAATCTACATTATTGAAGTCATTATATATATATAACCCGTCATAACTTTAGTATATCATCAAGCGTGACACAGTTCGTGCCACACTTGAGACAATGGATGTGGTAACTTTTGCAATTAAATTAACTTTATATAGAACATCAGATGTTTTACGTACTTGAAAACGTATAATATTGTACGTATTAGTGATTTATAATTTTGACAATGTGTAAAATACTATTATGCATAACTATATACAATCAACAACCATAGGAGCTAACTAGGCCTAACCAAGGCGAAACTATGTGCTTAAAACATGTTTTAATGAATAAAGAATAAGCCTACCATGTACGTCCAAACGTCAATGTTCCTCAATGCATTGCTTGGTCAAGTTTAGTACATACTATACCTTGCGTTATATTTATATGTAATGGGTTAGAATGTGACCTCGACTATACTGATGCAAGAAGTATTTTTAATACTTACTGACAAGCAGGCAACCCGTGTTGCAGCCAAGACAACCACCTGCAAAAGTGCTCTCATAAAGATGTAAGTCTCCACATTGGTCGAAGACACCATGAGGAAGTTTACTATTAAGGAGAGGACAGCGCTCATCAGTACACATTTCCTTCGACCGATCCTACACCTTTGTAAAACAGATAATAGGCTTTTGAATTGATGATTTACTTGTATTAAGATAGTTTGTACATGACTTACTTCTATTAGGCTATTAAATTTATTATTAACTTGTACTAAGCTGCTGTATTTACGAATAATTTTAAATTCTAAAATAATAATGGGAACAACATTAATGAGATAAAGGGAACAACACTTACAATCTCTTTGCTGCGACACTACAAATATATTTTGTTAATTATATATGTGCTGACAGACATGTTTTAACAAAAGTTTTAAAATACAAATAATCTCTCAAAATAATTAATGATCCTGAATCTCGCATAATTGTTCAGAATGCTTTGTGGTTTAAAATTTCCAGTCAATCCAACAAAACTGTCTTAAATATTTTAATGCACAGTATTAAAGCAAGAAAACTTACATCAGTAGAACAAAATGTGAACATTGTTGACTGAAACAGTTCATTTGTGTAAGTCTGATCAAACATACTTGCTATAAGTACTATCATTATTGGAGAATGGACTGTGAAATTATGAATTAGGAAAATTGATAATTAAGTTATTGTGTGTTTATTGAGATTAAGCATTTGCCTGCAGGTTGCATGAAAAAAAATTACTGAACTAAATAAACCGATTTAAACAATGAAAACAGTATTGTTGACTTGCGGTAACAATTAATGTCTTTTGGATGTTGTGTGTCTTGTAAGAGACGAATCCTGTTTATGAATGTTCACAAAGTTACGTAACCCGTAAATTATGTTCCTGTAGGTAATGTTCCCTGAGTTATGTTTCCTATAAGGTATGTTACCTGTATCTTATATTCCTGTAACTTATGTTCCCTGTAAATTATGTTACCTGTAACTTACATTACCTGTAAGTTTTGTTATCTGTAACTTATGTTAACTGTATGTTATATTCAATACAAGTTAGGGTCCTTGTAAGTTATGTTACCTGTACGTTATATTCCATGTAAATTATGTTCCCTGTATATTATGTTACCTGTAAGTTATGTTACCTGTAAGTTATGTTACCTGTAAGTTATGTTACCTGTAAGTTATGTTACCTGTATATTATGTTACCTGTAAGTTATGTTCCTGAAAGTTATGTTTCTTGTAAGGTATGTATCCTGTAGGTAATAATCCTTGTAAGTTATGTTCCTGTAAGTTATGTTCCTGAAGGTTGTGTATCTTTTAAGTTACGTTCATGTAAGTTATGTTCCAGTAAGTTACGTTCCTGTAAGTTATGTTCCTGTAAGTTAGGCATCCTTTAACTAACGTTTCGGTAAGTTATGTTCCTGTAAGTTACGTTCCTGTAAGTTGGGCATCCTTTAACTTACGTTCCTTTAAGTTACGTTCCAGTAAGTTATGTTCCTGTAAGTTACGTTCCAGTAAGTTATGTTCTTGTAAGTTATATATACTGTAGGTAATTCTCCTTGTAAGTTATGTTCCATGTAAGTTATCTTCCTGTAAGATATGTATCCTGTAAGTTAAAGTAGCTGTGATAGATGATCTATCGCTATCCAGCAAAAACATGCAGCCGTGAATGGACCTTGATCTGCTGCTATTTGATCTTCACTGAATTCTTGTTTTGAATAATTTGCCTCACTGTATAGCTCCCTGACAACCTGTCATCCAAATATGATAGAGTCTATAGCCGCTATAGATAGAGTGTACAAAATATTAACTGTTACACACACACAAAATCCACGTTTTGTAACATTTATTTTGTAGAGGGCACGAGAAATTTGGCCACAACCAAACCTAACTTTTTCTAGTAAAGTACATATGTGTACTAAACTAGGCCTAAGATTGTGTTCAACCTAGTATTGCTTATCAAGGCCTAGGACAGTCTAGGCTGTTTCAGTTTTTGTTATGTCATTTAGGATTCCAATTTTACATAATGTGAACTTTTTCTGAGTACAACAGTTTATATTTTGTATATTCCATCCGCAGTAGCTATAGATACTATAATTTCTGGAGGATGGCGTTGTGAAACAGTAACCTAATGGACAGTGTAAAATTATTTTCCTCCTTCTATTAAGTTTGTTTGTTTACTATTATTAATACTAATTAAACTAATAGACGAATAAACTATTAGTTTATTCGTCTTTTGCTCACAATCTCAGGAATTTATTTAATGAAAGCAGAAAATCGGCCATTAGCCAATGTATCAACAAGCGCTGAGCCATATGGCTGGAGCACCACCAGTTACTGGCTGAAGCATCACGAGCACTGAGCCATATGGCTGGAGCACCACCAGTTACTGGCTGAAGTATCACGAGCACTGAGCCATATGGCTGGAGCACCACCAGTTACTGGCTGAAGTATCACGAGCGCTGAGCCATATGGCTGGAGCACCACCAGTTACTGGCTAAAGTATCACGAGCGCTGAGCCATATGGCTGGAGCACCACCAGTTACTGGCTGAAGTATCACGAGCGCTGAGCCATATGGCTGGAGCACCACCAGTTACTGGCTGAAGCATCACGAGCACTGAGCCACATGGCTGGAGCACCACCAGTTACTGGCTGAAGCATCACGAGCACTGAGCCATATGGCTGGAGCACCACCAGTTACTGGCTGAAGTATCACGATGCGTCGCGTATACGTCAGCAGAAACTTGATGGACGCGACGCAGCCGAATATCAGCAGTAGCAATTACAGATATATTTAAATAAATGTGTCTGGATCTTAACTATGATTTGAGAAATTCCTTTTCAAAGAGATGAGTTACCTACGTTGGTCTCACAGTAAAAGTATTTTGCTGAATTTATAAAAAAATGAAGTAATTTTAGCATCAATGTTGGGCAAACAGTACATTGTTCAAGCTATTTAGCAACAAAAAGATAAAAATGCCAAAGATGCAATGAGAGAACCATTGAAAGCTTTTCTCATACAAATTTAACAAATTACCATTAATTAGTCCTACTATCCAAAATCCTACACTTAAAAGATGTGTTATAGATCATAGTCAAATTAATTTCCTCCAACAAAAAACTTAGTTCAGATGTACAGCATACACAAAGTTTAGTTTAGTCCAAGACTACAAGACTAACTATATTTGGTGGTGGGTCAGTAAGCTAGCTTGTGGCACGGTTTAAGAACAATTCAAAGGTTGATAGGTGTAAAGCCCAACACCAAAAACTTGGTTAACTTACATATCAAACATATGACCATAGATGATACTGCCAAGAAGGGTGGCGAGTTGGCTTGCTGCTTGAGTGGTAGAGTACAGAGGTCTCCGATCACAAACCTGGTCCCACTGATATACAACTCGTTTAGTCTCGGTTATAATCCTTGTAATTAATGTATTCCTAATATCCTTGACATTCTTATGTTGTCTCATTCTGACGCATGGGTCATCTTAGCCTCTAAATTAACAACAGTACTCTATTCAACAACTTCAGTGATATATGTAAATAATATTTCAAGCTAACACCAAGTCAGCCAGCTAATGGGTTTACTACTATCAACCCGCTATTTCGAATGGAACACTGGATTTGGACGTCAAAATCCCAAACGGACAAATACAAGAGTGCTAAAAATCATAGCGACTCACAAACATTATCCAGAGACATTTCAGTAGCCATACACAGACTCAGACTTGGTTACAAGTGCTGCTGGGAGGTATAATAAACCCAATTGTTAAAGAGTGTCATATCTGTGGAACAAATGCAGAGGCGCCTCTATTGCATTACTTACTGGAATGTAAAGCAACTCATCTACTCAGACCCCAACCCACACACATTAAATTATGAAATTAAAAAATCCAATTTTGGATGTCAACCGACCAACTCACACTAAACATAGAAAAGACCTACTACATCATATTTGGAAGCAAATCAACAAATGCAATTCAGCTTCAGTGTGAGAGTTTTTGTAACTTGTGAGTACAATGGAATTGGTATAAGGAATTGAGCTCGGAAAATTTCTAAGAATTTTCTTTATTCTTTAACCTTTATTCCTGTCGTGATATTCAATTAGGTCGCCTGAGGAAGGACTTGCTTAGTTAGCACACCAGTGTAGTAAGCAGCTCATTCCTCACTTTTGGACCATGTATGAACAATTGAATAGGCGCGAGCAAACGCCGAGACCCCAATAAAAATTGAAATCCCCTCCACTTGGGTGACCACCTTCGCCATTCGCCGAAGCGAATCTAACGATTAGGTCAAGGGCTCTCACAACAATAATGTATTGTTGTGTGGTGCCGTATATTTGGTCCAAAACTCAGAATCAGTCTCAATTTTATTAGTCGAGTGTGAAGAACACTTGCATAACAATAATAATGTGTGGGGTGTAACGAAAAGACAGTGTTAACCATAACAACTTAGTTTATTCAATAAAGTACTAACTACTACAATAAAAAAAAAAAATGTCAATGACGTTACTCGAAATCCTTCCTGTGACACTATCAATGACAGCTAGACACCAGCCCCTCGGACTGCATAATGAACTAACTCGAGCATAAGCGTGACCACAGAGGAATCAACAAGAAACAAGAACTAACAGATCTATAATCACAATTACAACAAATGACACAGTAGGTTCTGAAACACGTCTCCAGTAACCTCCTAACTGTTCTACGCCTCAGTGCAGTCTACACCTGCAATGGTGGTTGCAATGCAATCAAATCAGTAGTCTTTCAATGACAACAATAACTAATGGGTTCACTGGCAACTCCAGCACCCTTCCTCAAATTAATCCTTATATTAACACTCCGTCCTACGGACGATCAACAATCAATAACAATTGATTTACGTTAATAACAAAATAGCATTTACGTAAATAACAAGGTAACATTTACGTTAAATTGATAACTCTTACAACTGTCACTAGTAACGCGGAAATTGCACAACACTCTACCCGTCGAGCATTCAGTGAGAAAATCCCATTAATCCCTGTACTACCAGACAGCTGATTAATCTCTTTACTAGTTACGTTAATTTACATTAATCGGTTACTAATCACTCAGCGATGGTAAACTCTGATTTACAATGTCCAAAGTGCTAAGAGAACGGTAATCACTCGTGATTACCTTTAGAGTAATTAATTACTATCCTCAAGATCAATAATTAAACAATTAAAATACGCAACCTTTCACACTGGCTCAGCAATTTACATTAAGGTATGAATTCCGTCTAAGCCTTCAATACTCAGACCAATTCAGGTAGCTAATAACAGTAATTAGCACCACGTTTACGTTATTCTAAAATGACGTTACTCCTCCCACGAGTCAATCAAGTGCCGGTACTTCCGGGCAGATAAATAACGACGTTACGTTAATGGAACAATGGAGCCTTCGTGTGAGTCGATCAAACAAGGATCGAGGTTAATTACTTTGACTTCCTGAAACACGTCAATTACCCGGCCCACTGACCGTTAATTTCGAAAGACAATACTCTAATTCTTATCTGGCTGATGGCTAGGCTCCTCGAGACTACCGTAGCTGCTTGCAGGAAAGTAAATTAACTCAAACGTATTCTACGTTACTCAAATTGTCAAAGAACAAATTCTCTTAAAGCAATGGGCGTTTCCTTGGTTACGTTATATTAATTGCCTCACAATCACCTCACTGAATACTGGACTTCGATGTCCTACCAGATAACCAGAATATATGTGTACCCAAATACTCGTCTACAGCCGAGTTCACCCACGACAATGACAAATCACCCTAACAAATCAGTGATTTACGTTACAATCCGGTTGCAATGACAATACTGCAGAATCTAGGAAAATAACATACAGGACATGAACCCTCTAGAACACTGCCCCACAATGGCTTTACTGAACTGCAATCACATACGGTGATTGCTCAACTCTAGCAACAATCACCATCAAATAACAACCCCTTTGCAATAACACACATGGCAAGTACTCTAATTTCCAAATATTAGGATACTGCACACACTTACTTACTTACTGTTGCAAATGACCCCAGTGCTCTCAATAACCCTAGAACATAGGTCAAAATATTGCAATCACCACACAGTAAATAACACAATGAGATTGGGCATCGTGACACTACGATAATATATATATATATATATATATATATATATATATATATATATATATATATATATATATATATATATATATATATATATATATATATATATATATATATTAGTATATTTTGGTAGCATTCTTTCCTGTAGACATATATTGTTAAATATGACCGAAAAAGTAAGATTAATAATTCTAACACGAATTTTCTCAATCTTTCGTACATTTCTTTTCACTGTTGGAGGTAAATCAAAAATCAATTCTCCAAAATTCATTTTTATTTCTTGTCTGACGCGACACGAGCGCGTTTCGTAAAACTTATTACATTTTCAAAGACTTTAGTTCACAAATACACAACTGAATAGAACTTACGCATCTCCGATTTTATATCTACATTTGAGTGAGGTGGAAGGGGTGATGTGGCATTAACACAAGACAGAACAAGAGGTGGCATTAATAGGGTATTAATTTCATCAACACAAGACAGAACAAGAGGTGGCATTAATAGGGTATTAATTTCATCAAAACAAGACAGAACACGAAACAATGGGTATTGAATAGAAGTCTTTGTAGAAAGCCTATTGGTCCATATTTCTTGATGCTTCTATATTGGAGCGGAGTCTTGAGGTGGGTAGGATATAGTTGTGCAGTAATTGGCTGTTGATTGCTGGTGTTGACTTCTTGATGTGTAGTGCCTCGCAAACGTCAAGCCGCCTGCTATCGCTGTATCTATCGATGATTTCTGTGTTGTTTACTAGGATTTCTCTGGCGATGGTTTGGTTGTGGGAAGAGATTATATGTTCCTTAATGGAGCCCTGTTGCTTATGCATCGTTAAACGCCTAGAAAGAGATGTTGTTGTCTTGCCTATATACTGGGTTTTTTGGAGCTTACAGTCCCCAAGAGGGCATTTGAAGGCATAGACGACGTTAGTCTCTTTTAAAGCGTTCTGTTTTGTGTCTGGAGAGTTTCTCATGAGTAGGCTGGCCGTTTTTCTGGTTTTATAGTAAATCATCAGTTGTATCCTCTGATTTTTGTCTGTAGGGATAACGTTTCTATTAACAATATCTTTCAGGACCCTTTCCTCCGTTTTATGAGCTGTGGAAAAGAAGTTCCTGTAAAATAGTCTAATAGGGGGTATAGGTGTTGTGTTAGTTGTCTCTTCAGAGGTTGCATGGCTTTTCACTTTCCTTCTTATAATGTCTTCGACGAAACCATTGGAGAAGCCGTTATTGACTAGGACCTGCCTTACCCTACAGAGTTCTTCGTCGACTTGCTTCCATTCTGAGCTGTGGCTGAGAGCACGGTCGACATATGCGTTAACAACACTCCTCTTGTACCTGTCTGGGCAGTCGATGTTGGCATTTAGGCACATTCCTATGTTCGTTTCCTTAGTGTAGATTGCAGTGTGGAAACCTCCGCCCTTTTCCATGACTGTTACATCTAGAAAGGG
The DNA here is from genome assembly GCF_040958095.1 of Procambarus clarkii. Lineage (NCBI taxonomy): Eukaryota > Metazoa > Arthropoda > Malacostraca > Decapoda > Cambaridae > Procambarus > Procambarus clarkii. Next base: position 1,602,513 of record NC_091195.1, on the reverse strand, counting down.
CAGCTTCCCATCCTTTTCCATCTCGTAAGTGAAACGCAGCATGGAACTCTGCTCAAATGCCTCCTTCAGCTCCTGCAGATGTCTGACATCAGGTACCTGTGTAAAAATGTCGTCAACATACCTGCAGTATATGGCCGGTTTCAAGTTCATGTCGACTAAGACCTTTTGCTCGATGGTACCCATGTAGAAGTTTGCAAACAGGACACCTAGGGGAGAACCCATGGCGACCCCATCTACTTGCTTATACATGTGCCCATCCGGGCTCAAGAAGGGTGCCTCTTTAGTACAAGCTTGGAGTAGTTTCCTCAGAATATTTTCTGGTATGTCAAGAGGAGTACAGGCTGGATCACGATACACTCTGTCGGCTATCATTCCGATTGTCTCGTCCACAGGTACGTTGGTAAACAGCGATTCTACGTCCAACGAGGCTCTTATCCCTGTGGCCCGTGTGCCCCGCAGTAAGTCAACAAATTCCTTTGAAGACTTCAGGCTGAAGGCGCAAGGAACATAAGGAGTCAGCAGGCCGTTGAGTCGCTTCGCCAGTCTGTACGTGGGTGTGGGTATCTGGCTAATGATTGGCCGAAGTGGGTTTCCAGGCTTGTGTGTCTTGACATTTCCATACGCATATCCAGGTTTATATTCCCCAATGATCTTTGGCAGGTGGAGTCCGGATTTCTTGACGTTCACAGTTTCGATCAGTTTGTTGACCTTTGCTTTTAATTCGGCTGTAGTGTCCTTCGTTACCCTTTGGAACTTACCAGGGTCACTGGGCTTCGGTATGGGAACAATTATTGTGTGTTTCCATTGTGTGGGCATCACACCACTTAGGAATGACTTGTTAAATAGGTTGAGTAGTGGATTCCCAGTCACTTCACACAGTGCATTGAGTATGTCGTAGGTGACGCCGTCTTCACCAGGTGCAATACTTTTACTCTTTTTCATAGCGCCCTTACTTCCTGGGCAGTGATTGGTTGCCCATACTCATCATCGCTAGCCTGTGCTCTTGTTATCCTAAATCTTCTGTCGCAGGAGCTGTTCCCTGCTGATTTCTGCAGTGAGGGAGGAGAAGGATGCTGTATCACTCCACTTGTGAATTACTTCCTCAGCCTTACCCTTGGGGTCTTTGTGAGTCGCAAGCCGGGTTCTGCCCCCCTTACCTATCTGAATTTTTGCCCACACTCGTCTTGCAGATGTTTCTCGTTCAATGGAGCTAGTAAAGTCAAGCCACTGTCTTTCCCGCTCTTTAATCTTCTCTTCCATGGCTACTTGACACACAGTTTTAAACAGCTCTTGGTTGCTTTCAGTGGGATGTCTCCGTAACTCTCTACTCATTGTAACACACATGACCTCCCCCTCCCCTTAGAGTTCACACTCAGGGAAGCATTCTCCAAGAGGTCAGCCCAGATGACCTCCGGATTATCTATGTTGATTAAAAAATTCCTGGGTTAGTCTTAGTCAGCATTGTTTCAAGTATGTAATATTTCATGATACTCTTGTCAAACATTGCAATGGAATTAGACTCCAGATTCTTATGTGTAAACATCCATGGATCTCCCCCTTTTGGCCAGGTCAGAGGTCAGTCACACACGTAATTAATAACTCCTCTCTTGAAGAATGTACGGTAAATGTCAAACAAGTTTAATGAAAATTCTTGAGTGTTTGTAGACGTGTGGCCGATCTTTTACATTCTTGGGGTAGGTAGCAACAGAAAGTCTCCCCCTCCCCCCTGCTGTGTTAGAGTAGGATTTATAAGTGGTGATTGACATAATTTTGGTCTCAATAAACTCATGTTAAATTTCCCGTCTGTGTCAATTGTTGAATCCTCTTAGCCTTTTGGATATAGTGACTGACAACCGTTTTCATAATTAATGACAGTCATAGAAAGTACTCTCCAAGTCAAGCAATGTTTCTTGCCTCGCTGCTTGATATAGTCTCAATGGTCAAAGGCAGATGGTGGCAGCGTATTTAATCCTGTGTAGCATTTCCTTGTTTCGCAGTGTACCTTTGGGTTCCGGTGTAACCATCATATGTCAGCTCATAACAGTGTTACCAAGTGCAACCGATGGGGAAGTGTTACTCAGGATAAGTAGTGTTTACATTATTAGTGGTGTTCCATTATAGTGGGTGTTACATATTAGAGTGGTGTTACATCATGCTCTTACATTTGCATTGAGCATCTTTATGTAATTGTTCTCATACCATTGTATTTTCTTCCTCTGAAGGGTACTTCGCCCAGTCGTACGACACGGAACTCTGAGACAGCTCTCAATTAGGTTATAAAGGTTATCAACAATTGTATCAATATCTTCTGGGATTTGGTATTCCGTGAACCAGTCACTCATCCTGTTTATGAAGTGCGGCCTCATATCCGGTCCTAGTGATAACCTTTTTCTTTTATTTATCTCTTTCCTTCTCTTAATCATGTCGACGGTGGTAATCAGTGCCCAGTGGTCACTACATAGTGTGTGTACTAGCATCCGTGTCCTGTGTATTCAGCAGAAGAGCATAGTCTAATCTTCCTCATCTGAAGTGGGTTGGCTGTTAATCTCTCAGGACCCTAAGATTTTCTTTTCCTCTAACAGAGTAACAGTTTCCGTCCATTGACATTGGGCTGATTACAGTTGGCACCAAAGTGTGGATGCCTGGCATTAAGGTCACCGACCAGCAAGGTAGGTTCCTTGCTGGTCGGTTCAAGGTAGGTTCCTTCATTAACAAGTTCAGGTGTGTGTCAAGGTCAAGTTTATTCTTTGGCACATATAGGTTCATTATATGTAGGGCATTATTGTTTAAGTGTAGGGGTTACCCCCAGTGATTCATATTCATTCCTTATGTGGAGGTCATCAATAATCTGTGCGGGAATGTTGTTATTTACTAAAGTGATGAGGCCCCGTTTCCTTTCCCTTAAGGGCAGGGAGTACTTGCGTACTTGCGCCCCTTTCCCTTGTTCGCCTTCCCCTTCCTTGTTCATTCTCCCCCTCCCCCGTTGCCTCATCTCCCCTTCTTCCCCATGGAGCCTTAGGCGAGTCAAGTGTCCCTTCCCGTATCTTGGATAAGACAGGCTGGAACTTATTTCATCCAATTCTGTGAACACAGCTCGCTGTGGGCCAGGTCTGGTGTTTGTCGCCAACTACAAAGAGGCCTTGTTCCTTCGGGTTGCTGGGTAGAGCTGACACGACTCTATGGGCATTTCATGTATCTTTCAAGCAGACCTGGAAGGTGATTGGCTGTAGATAGGTGCCAAGCCCTTACTGGCCCTTGAGAGCCAGACCTCAGGCCTAGTTTTTAAATGATTGGCAGTAGCCAAAAATAATGGGAGAAGCCCAGGCGCTGTATTAGTTGTGGGAGGAGCTATCCTTCCAATGGTAACCTTGTGAACAAATTTTAAGTTAGTGTGTCTTGGGGACAGGTCCAAGGGGCCTGAGGGAGAGATCCATTCAACATCTGTGGCCGGTAATTGCAGGATAAGGTAAGGTGCTCTTGAGAACTCATGTTCCATCAGTGATATACCATTGCCTCGTAAGACTTAATTACAGCATGGATATAAATACGTGTCTTTTGTTAAATATAGTGCTGAGTAATGTATTTTGGTGTTTAGATATTTTCACTCCCTTTTTTGTTTCTTATCCGAGTCGTTATATTTCTGGTTTACATGCTGTACTGGAAGTCCCCTATGTTCTCCTCCATTTAATGGCAATTAAAGTTGCTCTTGAATCTAAACAAGTAAAGTAAAGAATGTTCTATAAATTAATTCCCAAGCAGTATTGCCAAGATTCCTACGCTCTTCGAGTTCATAATTATTGATTTCTGTCCATCCTAGGAGATCAGTAATGCAGGCACATTCAGGTTTCAGGTTCAGGAAGGTGGTAGCAGCCGAAAGTTAAGTTTTTATTTAATTGAAATAAATAATATCTCTTTATTGTAGCTTCCACCATTTAATGTTTCAGTTTAACAGTTAGCTGGGAGTTCAGTGAGGATCACAGTGATCCTGACAGGATACTTCAACCAAAATGCTGGAGTACCCCAGGGCTCAGTTCTCTCAGTACAACGACCCTATATATACGCTACATAAATGACATTCCGAACCCAAGATACTGGACCTCTATGACCCTCTGTTATGATGACGACGTAATCCAACTGATCTCCTGATACTCGATTGACACCCTCACCCGCAAAGCACAGGAAGAAATACACAAAGTAACCTTCTGGGAAAATGACTGGCGGATGAAAACAAACCCTAACAAATCCAAAATCATCCACTTCTTCTATAACAAACGACAAGAGCCAGCCCCACTAAACCTTTACTCACAATCAGCTGACCCAGCCAACATCATGAGAGCAAACAACATCAGTCTTGGGCCTAACATTAGACCACAACCGCCGCTTACACACACACACATAACATCTAAAAAAGTCATATCCTCAAAAGCTCTAAAAACTCTTCCCCCTCAGACACGCCTCCCAAGCCACCCAACTCTACCTTTACAAGACACTCATTCTCCCACTCCTTACATACACACCCAGCCCACTATCACTCGCAAAACCAACAAATAAAAGAAACTCCAAGGCACCCAGAACAGGGCCCCGAGATGGGTGTTCGACACTCACTGACTGGACTTCACCACTAGTGAAGCTCTGCACGGATGGGCGAACACCCCGTCACTGAACATGGTCTGGGACACCATGGGGAAAAACAGATCACAAGAAGTCACACGTTTCACAACAACTACGACACTTTCCTCAGAAACACCCCTCAGTAGATCTAGAAATATGCACAACCTGTTTAACCTGATCTGCGACCCACCCCCTGCTCCTATATTCCAATGACACTCGCCTCCTCCAAAACCACTCCTCAAAATATCTAGCTCCTAACTACCCCAGACTCCTTAACTCTTCTTCCCCTCTTTAGTGGAGGGGGGGGGGAAGGTGCTAGCTCCCGTTTAGCAGTGACTCTGAGGGTGGGGGGGGGGGGGGGGGGCATACACGATGTTGACTAGTGGATCAAACCTCTGCTGGTGTGAGCCTCCAGGATTCCTCAGCTGAGGGCTGCTATCTCCGTGGGTGCGCTGAAAAGACGGAATGTTGTCACAAAATACCGACTCCTTGCTTCCATTGCTTAATACGGTCATAAAAACACGTAAACTCCATGCAGCTGGGTCTAGTCCTGGCACTTTATCTCAACCTAAAAACCCTTCCTCTACCTCTCCCCCCCCCCAACTAATTCTTCCCCCCCCGTCCCCATTTACCCGCTCACCCCATAGGGTACCTTGTCCTATATTTAATTCGTATCGATTAAGGTAGAAATTGAGGTGTGGGTGGGTTCCCGGGAAGGGGGAAGTGGTTGGAAGCCCTCAGGGATGGGGAAGTGGTGGTGGCTGGCTACACTGCTCGTGACCATGGCCCATGCCTGATTGCCCTCCTGACCCTGGGTTCTCCTATTCACTGATTGATCACTACACCAGACGGTTGCCGGTGTATTGTCCTGGTCTGGACCCTGGCTTGCTGCGGTACTGTCCACGGAGCCATTACCGTCTCTGTTCACTGGTCCACCTGCGGCTTGATTCGGTGTTCCTCTCGAGCCCCGTCAATCAGGCCTCAAGGTGCAATAACTGTTCCAGGTATGGTGGGGGGCTGCTTACAGTTGACACATTTAGGCATTACCCCGCCACCCTCACCCGGTGTAAGCTTAGCCAAACATTGCTTGGTGTCGTGAGAGCCACTGCAACACTCACACCTAGTTGGGCGAACACATTGCCAGGTTCTGTGATCCCACCGTTGACAGTTGCCACATAAAGATGGGCTGCCAATATACCTCTCCACCTTGCACGCCATCATGCCTGATAATTTAATGACTGGGGGCAGGTCTCCCTTCCAAAGAGTTATTGTTTGATTTTTGGGCAGTCCCTCTGGTCCAGTGTTGCGCCTGACCCAGACAGTCTCTTCACAGTCCTCGAGATATTCCACTGCAACATGAATACTGTTGTCTTTGAGTATTATTTTAGTTGGTCTTGTCTGTGGGTTTGCTTCCAACAATTTAACATTCTTTCCTTGATACTCATGGCTGGTCTATATGAAGAGCTTCACTGGTAAAGAGGCGGGATCAAAAAGCTGAAGCCCAACCCCAACAATCACAATTAGGTGTGTATAGGGTCATTACCGTCCCGTGGTTCTTGAGATGAATTGCCTGTCTTCACACTGTACACCTGTCACCCGGCCTGACACACCCACCGCGGTACACCTGTCACCCGGCCTGACACACACACACCCCGGTACACTTGTCACCCGTTTTAACACACACACCAGTACATCTGTCACCCGTGCTGACACCCACACACCGGTACACATGTCTCTCGTCCTGACACACACACACACACACCCCAGTACACTTGTCTCCCGTGCTGACACACACACCCCGGTACACTTGTCTCCCGTGCTGACACACACACCCCGGTACACTTGTCTCCCGTGCTGACACACACACCCCAGTACACTTGTCACCCATGCTGACACACACACACACCCAGGTACACTTGTCTCCCATGCTGACACACACACCCCGGTACAATAGTCACCCGTGGTGACAGACACACCGGTACATCTGTTACCCATGCTGACACACACACCCCGGTACACTTGTCTCCCATGCTGACACACACACACCCAGGTACACTTGTCTCCCATGCTGACACACCACGGTACAATAGTCACCCGTGGTGACAGACACACCGGTACACCTGTTACCCGTGCTGACACACACACCCCGGTACACTTGTCACCCGAGTTGACACACACCAAGGAAGGACTGGAGTTTTGATGAGATGGAAATTCCGGGCTGTGACGGATTCAGAGATTACATAACAGGAACTATAACAATGGGTGGACCTAAGATAATAGTGGCAGTCATTTACAACCCTCCCCTAAATGACAGAAGACCTAGACAGGAGCTTGATAGGTACAACATGGCAACCATTAATATAATAGAGAGAGCAGCTCAGTTGCCTGCAGGAATGGCTCCAGACTCTTAATCATGAGCGATTTCAACCATGGAAAGATAGACTGGGAGAATTGGGACCCACATGATGGTGCAGATACGTGGAGAGCTAAACTCTTGGAAGTGGCAACAAGGAATTTTCTGAGCCAGCATGTCAAGGAACCCACAAGAGTGAGAGGCAATGATGAACCAGCTAGACTCGACTTGATATTCACCCTGAATGAGTCAGAAATAAGGGAAGTCAAAGTTGAAGCTCCCATAGGAATGAGTGACCACAGTGTACTGACCTTTGAGTACTTGGTGAAGGTAGGGATAACCTATCCAAGGATGGGAGTAGAGGGAAAAAGACTGAATTACCGAAGAGGAAAATATGACGAGATGAGGAGCTTCCTCAGGGGAATACCATGGGAAACAGAACTTAGAGACAAGAATGTGCAGGTCATGATGGATTTTATCACCCAGAAGTGCCAGGAAGCTGCAGACAGGTTTATCCCCGTCCAAAAGGAGAAAAACGAAAAACAACAGAAAAAACCCATGGTTCAACCAGGAATGCAAGGTAGCGAAGCAACTGAGTAAAAGAACATGGAGAAACTACAGAAATAACAGAACATCAGAGAGCAGGGAGAGATACCACAGGGCCAGAACTGAGTACCTCAGAGTGAGGAGGGAAGCAGAGAGGCAGTTTGAAAATGACGTCGCGAGTAAAGCCAAGACCCAACCAAAGCTGCTCCACTTCCACATCAGGAGGAAAACAGCAGTGAAGGAACAAGTGATGAAGCTGCGAAAAGCGGAGAACAGATACACAGAGAATGACAAGGAGGTGTGTGAAGAACTCAACAAGAGATTCCAGGAGGTCTTCACAATAGAACAAGGAGAAGCCTCTGCACTAAATGAGGAGGCGGCAAACCAAGCAACCTTGGAGGAATTTGACCTCACCAGTGATGAGGTCAAAAGGTGTCTGCTGGAGCTGAATGTGACAAAGGCTGTTGGGCCTGACAGAATCTCACCATGGATACTAAAGGAAGGTGCAGAAGCACTAAGTGTGCCACTCTCTATGGTATATAACCGGTCACTGGAATCAAGAGACTTACCAGAAAGTTGGAAGACAGCTAACGTTGTCCCAATATACAAAAAGGGTGACAGGCAAGAGGCACTGAATTACAGGCCAGTTTCCTTAACTTGTATACCATGCAAGGTGATGGAGAAGATCGTGAGGAAAAGGCTCGTAGAGCATCTGGAGGGAAATAACTTTGTAACGCACCACCAACATGGGTTCAGGGATGGTAAATCGTGCCTCACAGGTTTAATAGAATTTTATGACCAGGCAACAAAAATTAAGCAGGAAAGAGAAGGGTGGGCTGACTGCATTTTCCTGGATTGCCAAAAAGCCTTTGACACAGTACCCCATAAAAGGCTGTTAAAAAAGTTGGAGCAACAGGCAGGAGTGAAAGGGAAGGTGCTCCAGTGGATAAGGGAGTACTTAAGCAACAGGAAACAGCGAGTAACGGTGAGGGGGAGACATCAGAGTGGCGAGATTTCACCAGCGGAGTCCCACAGGGCTCAGTACTTGGACTCATCCTGTTTCTAATATATGTCAACGATCTTCCAGAGGGTATAGACTCATTCCTCTCAATGTTTGCTGATGATTCAAAAATTATGAGAAGAATCAAGACGGATGAAGATAGACAGAGACTACAGGATGACCTGGATAAACTGGAGGAATGGTCTAGTAAATGGCTGCTAAAGTTCAACTCGGGAAAGTGTAAGGTGATGAAATTAGGCGAAGGGAGCAGGAGGCCGAACACAAGGTATCATCTGGGAGGTGAAATCCTGCATGAGTCAAGGCTCTTAGGATAGTACAGAGCTTAATCACAGCTCTTAGGATAGTACAGAGCTTAATCACGGCTCTTAGGATAGTTCAGAGCTTAATCACGGCTCTTAGGATTAGTACAGAGATTAATCACGGATCTTAGGATAGTACAGAGATTAATCACGGCTCTTAGGATTAGTACAGAGATTAATTAGTGGTCGCTAGAGCACTTCCCCGCTTTAGCGACGACGTCCGGAGTCGGTCATTAAAATATTTGTTAAAAATTTAAATTTTATCCGATCAATCTGGTAATGGTTTCAAAATGAGCGCCTTTAGATTGCACACAATTTAGCACTTTCGCACCCATATGTCGCTTGAGCACGACATATTTTTTTTCTCTTGAATGCACCTCAAGCGGCATTTGAAAAAATATTTCTATAAAATCCAATTCGTATCCGATCGACTTGGGGATAGTATAAAAATGTTTGCCATTAAATTTTCGTATTTTTTTTTTAACAGCCTCATAGCCTATTTGGGAGAACGGCATCTACGTGGTAAGACCATTGTATTGTTGACACGACCAGTGTAATCGACGTAGTTTTTGATTTGGTGCCGGTCTAACGCATCCTTGTGTGACATTTTATACATATGTTCTTCTAGAACATTCTATTGCGAAGACATTGGTACAAAAATTAAGTACATACTACGAAAATTAAGGTCAGGACAGTGAAAAGAATAGGTGTTTCGCCCTCTGCAGTCAGGTATGTGGTAAGAGGTAACACTTCAGCCACTTCCCACACTCTTGCGGGTGGGCCGCTACCATGATTCTACATTTATATGCATATGTCCGTGTAGGGAATTTTATTGCGATCTCAGTGATACCAAATTTAACGCTGTAGGACAAGTGTGGAGTTGACAACCCTGAAGAGAATAGAAACATTTCGTCGCTGTTTGGGGCTCATGGCTAGTGATCGACGTAGTTCTTTATTTGGTGCTGGTCTAATTCATGCTTTGGTCACATTTTATACTTGTGTTCTTCTATAACATTCTATTGCGAACACATTGGCACAAAAATGAAAAACGTACATCGATAATTAAGGTCAGGACAGTGAAAGAGTATACACATTTCAAAAGGTGTTTCCCTGATCTGCCGTCGGGTGTGTGGTAAGAGATAACACTTCAGCCACTTCCCACACTCTTGAGAGTGGGTCGCGATCATGATTCTACATTTATATGCATATGTCCGTGTAGGGAATTTTATTGCGGTCACAGTGATATCAAAATTAACGACATAGAACAATTCCGGGGTTGACAAACATGAAAAGATCATAAACATTTCAGCGCGGTTTGACGCTCCAGGCTAACAATCGCCATAGTTTTTTATTTGGTGCGGGTCTCACGTCGAGTATGGTGAAATTTTACATATATATTCCTCTAGAGCATTCTCCTGTGAACAAATTGATACCAAATTTAAATACATACATGGAATATTAAGGTGAGCAGACCGAAAAGATTATAAACAATTTAGTGTCGCCGCCCGGTCGCCCAAAACGAACAGCCCACACCCAGAAAGTACACAGTTTACTCCAGGGAGCGCGAAGTGTTTAGTCCCACTCTCCTGAATCCTTGGCACTACTTCAAGGCCGCTGGCTTCTCCCGCTCACGTTACAGAAGTCTTTCATTATTAATTATTATTAACATCTTTATTGACAAAATTAATTACAATTTTGCCTAATCTGAGAATTTTGATAGTCTTATTAAATTGAGGTTAATGCTAGTATTCACTGTCACGCAGGACAGAGGGTCATACATAAGACAATAGGTCTAAACTGTAGGCTGAAGCACATATATATCATGGTTACAATCAATGTTTTAATGTGTGAATATGTGACAACAACTTTCTATTGTGCACTGCCACACAAGGGCAGGGATGGGTTCATAAGTGATGCAGCTTAGAGTATAAAATAGAAATTGTTCTTCATTCTTTAAAATGGACAAGCAAATTTTGGGTAAATTGTTAGGATGTCGTCCAGAACACCTGAGTCAATAAAATAGTTACACAGTTGGTGGTACAATAGGCCAGGAGGTCTAAAGTCCTTTACGGTTTCACATTCATCAATATAGTGTTCTAGTGAGTGCATTAAAGGTTTATCACAGAGTTTACAATCTGAATATTCTGGTAGTGGCTCAGCCTCACTAACCTGCCAGATGTGTCTATAGCCAAGGCGAATTCGCGCAATTACTACATCACATTGCCTGGTCCGGTTACTGTGCTGACCATACAAATACCTATTATTACAGAACTTGTCATAACTTTTAATACTGCAGCTTTCAGGTCTCTGTGCATTTCTTAGTTCTTCTAAATCTGAATTAATTTCTTTAATTTGTATGTTTCTAATAACTGCATTAGATAGTCCAAAGTCATAATCAATGTTTTCTTTCCTGCAAGCCTCATTGGCCAATTGATCTACAAAGTCATGTTTTTCAACTCCAACATGGGATGGGATCCACACAAATTTTATACAAGAATTATTATCATTGGCAAAAATTACATTCCATTTAATATTACAAGCTACTTCCGACATACATTGTGATGGGTTATTTAAGGACTGCAGAGCACTTTTAGAGTCACAGAAAATAACTCCACCACCATTGAGCTTAAGGTATTCAGTGGCTAGATAAATACCCAATAGCTCGGTCTGTGTCGTGCTTGCCCAGTTGTTCAATCTCTGTGTACTAGTCATGATCATTTCATTCCCTTTATACACTGCACATGCACAACCTGTTCTACCAGTGCCTAACTGCACAGAGCCATCAGTAAAGGCATAGGATTCAGTCGGTTTGAGAATTTGAAGATGACTGTCAATAGCTTCTAATGTTATACATCTCAAAATGTCAGTGTTATACATTTGTTTTACACTGATGGGAGTATAATGCAGAGAGACCTCCACATCTTTCCAAGGGGGAATATAGAGAACAGTTTTATCAGGGTTAAGAGATACATTCAGTTTCTGAAGATTATAGGCACAACAACTGAGCCACACACTGTAGGGAGCTTTTTGCGGCGGATTGAGGGAACAGTCAGAATTGTTGAAGTCTTTCAGAGTCCAATGTTCGCTATCCTGACACACTCACAGTAACCAGTGACTGTGTCCCGGTACTAGCAGGTGTCCCGGTGATGATATCCTGACACACTCACAGTAACCAGTGACTGTGTCCCAGTACTAGCAGGTGTCCTGGTGATGATATCCTGACACACTCACAGTAACCAGTGATTGTGTCCCGGTACTAGCAGGTGTCCCGGTGATGATATCCTGACACACTCACAGTAACCAGTGACTGTGTCCCAGTACTAGCAGGTGTCCTGGTGATGATATCCTGACACACTCACAGTAACCAGTGATTGTGTCCCGGTACTAGCAGGTGTCCCGGTGATGATATCCTGACACACTCACAGTAACCAGTGATTGTGTCCCAGTACTAGCAGGTGTCCCGGTGATGATATCCTGTCACAGTAACCAGTGATTGTGTCCCGGTACTAGCAGGTGTCCTGGTGATGATATCCTGACACACTCACAGTAACCAGTGATTGTGTCCCAGTACTAGCAGGTGTCCTGGTGATGATATCCTGACACACTCACAGTAACCAGTGATTGTGTCCCGGTGATGATATCCTGACACACTCACGGTAACCAGTGATTGGGTCCTGATACTCGAGGGCCTCTAATCTGCTAACTTTTCTATGATGTTTACTGTCCAGGAAAACGCCTACATCCTCCCCCCCCCCCCCCAGAGGAGGCAATACCACCGTTATACAAATGTGGGCCCCTGTGACAGTGGTGTCTCCTCAGAGGAGACAATGTGGGCCCTGTGACAGTGGTGTCTCCTCAGAGGAGACAATGTGGGCCCTGAGACAGTGGTGTCTCCTCAGAGGAGACAATGTGGGCCCTGTGACAGTGGTGTCTCCTCAGAGGAGACAATGTGGGCCCTGTGACAGTGGTGTCTCCTCAGAGGAGACAATGTGGGCCCTGTGACAGTGGTGTCTCCTCAGAGGAGACAATGTGGCCCCTGTGACAGTGGTGTCTCCTAAGAGGAGACAATGTGGGCCCCTGTGGCAGTGGTGTCTCCTCAGAGGAGACAATGTGGGCCCCTGTGACAGTGGTGTCTCCTCAGAGGAGACAATGTGGGCACTGTGACAGTGGTGTCTCCTCAGAGGAGACAATGTGGCCCCTGTGACAGTGGTGTCTCCTCAGAGGAGACAATGTGGGCCCCTGTGACAGTGGTGTCTCCTCAGAGGAGACAATGTGGCCCCTGTGACAGTGGTGTCTCCTCAGAGGAGACAATGTGGGCCCTGTGACAGTGGTGTCTCCTCAGAGGAGACAATGTGGGCCCTGTGACAGTGGTGTCTCCTCAGAGGAGACAATGTGGCCCCTGTGACAGTGGTGTCTCCTCAGAGGAGACAATGTGGGCCCTGTGACAGTGGTGTCTCCTCAGAGGAGACAATGTGGGCCCTGTGACAGTGGTGTCTCCTCAGAGGAGACAATGTGGCTCCTGTGACAGTGGTGTCTCCTCAGAGGAGACAATGTGGGCCCTGTGACAGTGGTGTCTCCTCAGAGGAGACTATGTGGGCCCCTGTGACAGTGGTGTTTCCTCAGAGGAGACAATGTGGCCCCTGTGACAGTGGTGTCTCCTCAGACGAGACAATGTGGGCCCCTGTGACAGTGGTGTCTCCTCAGAGGAGACAATGTGGGCCCTGTGACAGTGGTGTCTCCTCAGAGGAGACAATGTGGGCCCTGTGACAGTGGTGTCTTCTCAGAGGAGACATTGTGGCCCCTGTGACAGTGGTGTCTCCTCAGAGGAGACAATGTGGGCCCTGAGACAGTGGTGTCTCCTCAGAGGAGACAATGTGGGCCCTGTGACAGTGGTGTCTCCTCAGAGGAGACAATGTGGGCCCTGTGACAGTGGTGTCTCCTCAGAGGAGACAATGTGGGCCCCTGTGACAGTGGTGTCTCCTCAGAGGAGACAATGTGGCCCCTGTGACAGTGGTGTCTCCTCAGAGGAGACAATGTGGGCCCTGTGACAGTGGTGTCTCCTCAGAGGAGACAATGTGGGCCCTGTGACAGTGGTGTCTCCTCAGAGGAGACAATGTGGCCCCTGTGACAGTGGTGTCTCCTAAGAGGAGACAATGTGGGCCCCTGTGGCAGTGGTGTCTCCTCAGAGGAGACAATGTGGGCCCCTGTGACAGTGGTGTCTCCTCAGAGGAGACAATGTGGGCACTGTGACAGTGGTGTCTCCTCAGAGGAGACAATGTGGCCCCTGTGACAGTGGTGTCTCCTCAGAGGAGACAATGTGGGCCCCTGTGACAGTGGTGTCTCCTCAGAGGAGACAATGTGGCCCCTGTGACAGTTGTGTCTCCTACGAGGAGACAATGTGGGCCCTGTGACAGTGGTGTCTCCTAAGAGGAGACAATGTGGGCCCCTGTGGCAGTGGTGTCTCCTCAGAGGAGACAATGTGGGCCCCTGTGACAGTGGTGTCTCCTCAGAGGAGACAATGTGGGCCCTGAGACAGTGGTGTCTCCTCAGAGGAGACAATGTGGGCCCTGTGACAGTGGTGTCTCCTCAGAGGAGACAATGTGGGCCCTGTGACAGTGGTGTCTCCTCAGAGGAGACAATGTGGGCCCTGTGACAGTGGTGTCTCCTCAGAGGAGACAATGTGGCCCCTGTGACAGTGGTGTCTCCTAAGAGGAGACAATGTGGGCCCCTGTGGCAGTGGTGTCTCCTCAGAGGAGACAATGTGGGCCCCTGTGACAGTGGTGTCTCCTCAGAGGAGACAATGTGGGCACTGTGACAGTGGTGTCTCCTCAGAGGAGACAATGTGGCCCCTGTGACAGTGGTGTCTCCTCAGAGGAGACAATGTGGGCCCCTGTGACAGTGGTGTCTCCTCAGAGGAGACAATGTGGCCCCTGTGACAGTGGTGTCTCCTCAGAGGAGACAATGTGGGCCCTGTGACAGTGGTGTCTCCTCAGAGGAGACAATGTGGGCCCTGTGACAGAGGTGTCTCCTCAGAGGAGACAATGTGGCCCCTGTGACAGTGGTGTCTCCTCAGAGGAGACAATGTGGGCCCTGTGACAGTGGTGTCTCCTCAGAGGAGACAATGTGGGCCCTGTGACAGTGGTGTCTCCTCAGAGGAGACAATGTGGCTCCTGTGACAGTGGTGTCTCCTCAGAGGAGACAATGTGGGCCCTGTGACAGTGGTGTCTCCTCAGAGGAGACTATGTGGGCCCCTGTGACAGTGGTGTCTCCTCAGAGGAGACAATGTGGCCCCTGTGACAGTGGTGTCTCCTCAGACGAGACAATGTGGGCCCCTGTGACAGTGGTGTCTCCTCAGAGGAGACAATGTGGGCCCTGTGACAGTGGTGTCTCCTCAGAGGAGACAATGTGGGCCCTGTGACAGTGGTGTCTTCTCAGAGGAGACATTGTGGCCCCTGTGACAGTGGTGTCTCCTCAGAGGAGACAATGTGGGCCCTGTGACAGTGGTGTCTCCTCAGAGGAGACAATGTGGGCCCCTGTGACAGTGGTGTCTCCTCAGAGGAGACAATGTGGGCCCTGTGACAGTGGTGTCTCCTCAGAGGAGACAATGTGGCCCCTGTGACAGTGGTGTCTCCTCAGAGGAGACAATGTGGGCCCCTGTGACAGTGGTGTCTCCTCAGAGGAGACAATGTGGCCCCTGTGACAGTGGTGTCTCCTAGGAGGAGACAATGTGGCCCCTGTGACAGTGGTGTCTCCTCAGAGGAGACAATGTGGGCCCTGTGACAGTGGTGTCTCCTCAGAGGAGACAATGTGGGCCCCTGTGACAGTGGTGTCTCCTCAGAGGAGACAATGTGGGCCCTGTGGCAGTGGTGTCTCCTCAGAGGAGACAATGTGGCCCCTGTGACAGTGGTGTCTCCTCAGAGGAGACAATGTGGGCCCCTGTGACAGTGGTGTCTCCTCAGAGGAGACAATGTGGCCCCTGTGACAGTGGTGCCTCCTAGGAGGAGACAATGTGGCCCCTGTGACAGTGGTGTCTCCTCAGAGGAGACAATGTGGCCCCTGTGACAGTGGTGTCTCCTCAGAGGAGACAATGTGGCCGCTGTGACAGTGGTGTCTCCTCAGAGGAGACAATGTGGCCCCTGTGACAGTGGTGTCTCCTCAGAGGAGACAATGTGGCCCCTGTGACAGTGGTGTCTCCTAGGAGGAGACAATGTGTGCCCCTGTGACAGTGGTGTCTCCTCAGAGGAGACAATGTGGCCCCTGTGACAGTGGTGTCTCCTCAGAGGAGACAATGTGGCCCCTGTGACAGTGGTGTCTCCTCATAGGAGACAATGTGGCCCCTGTGACAGTGGTGTCTCCTTTGAGGAGACAATGTGGCCCCTGTGACAGTGGTGTCTCCTAGGAGGAGACAATGTGGCCCCTGTGACAGTGGTGTCTCCTCAGAGGAGACAATGTGGCCCCTGTGACAGTGGTGTCTCCTCAGAGGAGACAATGTGGGCCCCGGTGACAGTGGTGGCTCCTCAGAGGAGACAATGTGGGCCCTGTGACAGTGGTGTCTCCTCAGAGGAGACAATGTGGGCCCTGTGACAGTGGTGTCTCCTCAGAGGAGACAATGTGGCCCCTGTGACAGTGGTGTCTCCTCAGAGGAGACAATGTGGGCCCCTGTGACAGTGGTGTCTCCTCAGAGGAGACAATGTGGGCCCTGTGACAGTGGTGTCTCCTCAGAGGAGACAATGTGGGCCCTGTGACAGTGGTGTCTCCTCAGAGGAGACAATGTGGGCCCCTGTGACAGTGGTGTCTCCTCAGAGGAGACAATGTGGCCCCTGTGACAGTGGTGTCTCCTCAGAGGAGACAATGTGGGCCCTGTGACAGTGGTGTCTCCTCAGAGGAGACAATGTGGGCCCTGTGACAGTGGTGTCTCCTCAGAGGAGACAATGTGGCCCCTGTGACAGTGGTGTCTCCTAAGAGGAGACAATGTGGGCCCCTGTGGCAGTGGTGTCTCCTCAGAGGAGACAATGTGGGCCCCTGTGACAGTGGTGTCTCCTCAGAGGAGACAATGTGGGCACTGTGACAGTGGTGTCTCCTCAGAGGAGACAATGTGGCCCCTGTGACAGTGGTGTCTCCTCAGAGGAGACAATGTGGGCCCCTGTGACAGTGGTGTCTCCTCAGAGGAGACAATGTGGCCCCTGTGACAGTGGTGTCTCCTAAGAGGAGACAATGTGGGCCCTGTGACAGTGGTGTCTCCTCAGAGGAGACAATGTGGGCCCCTGTGGCAGTGGTGTCTCCTCAGAGGAGACAATGTGGGCCCCTGTGACAGTGGTGTCTCCTCAGAGGAGACAATGTGGGCCCTGAGACAGTGGTGTCTCCTCAGAGGAGACAATGTGGGCCCTGTGACAGTGGTGTCTCCTCAGAGGAGACAATGTGGGCCCTGTGACAGTGGTGTCTCCTCAGAGGAGACAATGTGGGCCCTGTGACAGTGGTGTCTCCTCAGAGGAGACAATGTGGCCCCTGTGACAGTGGTGTCTCCTAAGAGGAGACAATGTGGGCCCCTGTGGCAGTGGTGTCTCCTCAGAGGAGACAATGTGGGCCCCTGTGACAGTGGTGTCTCCTCAGAGGAGACAATGTGGGCACTGTGACAGTGGTGTCTCCTCAGAGGAGACAATGTGGCCCCTGTGACAGTGGTGTCTCCTCAGAGGAGACAATGTGGGCCCCTGTGACAGTGGTGTCTCCTCAGAGGAGACAATGTGGCCCCTGTGACAGTGGTGTCTCCTCAGAGGAGACAATGTGGGCCCTGTGACAGTGGTGTCTCCTCAGAGGAGACAATGTGGGCCCTGTGACAGAGGTGTCTCCTCAGAGGAGACAATGTGGCCCCTGTGACAGTGGTGTCTCCTCAGAGGAGACAATGTGGGCCCTGTGACAGTGGTGTCTCCTCAGAGGAGACAATGTGGGCCCTGTGACAGTGGTGTCTCCTCAGAGGAGACAATGTGGCTCCTGTGACAGTGGTGTCTCCTCAGAGGAGACAATGTGGGCCCTGTGACAGTGGTGTCTCCTCAGAGGAGACTATGTGGGCCCCTGTGACAGTGGTGTCTCCTCAGAGGAGACAATGTGGCCCCTGTGACAGTGGTGTCTCCTCAGACGAGACAATGTGGGCCCCTGTGACAGTGGTGTCTCCTCAGAGGAGACAATGTGGGCCCTGTGACAGTGGTGTCTCCTCAGAGGAGACAATGTGGGCCCTGTGACAGTGGTGTCTTCTCAGAGGAGACATTGTGGCCCCTGTGACAGTGGTGTCTCCTCAGAGGAGACAATGTGGGCCCTGTGACAGTGGTGTCTCCTCAGAGGAGACAATGTGGGCCCCTGTGACAGTGGTGTCTCCTCAGAGGAGACAATGTGGGCCCTGTGACAGTGGTGTCTCCTCAGAGGAGACAATGTGGCCCCTGTGACAGTGGTGTCTCCTCAGAGGAGACAATGTGGGCCCCTGTGACAGTGGTGTCTCCTCAGAGGAGACAATGTGGCCCCTGTGACAGTGGTGTCTCCTAGGAGGAGACAATGTGGCCCCTGTGACAGTGGTGTCTCCTCAGAGGAGACAATGTGGGCCCTGTGACAGTGGTGTCTCCTCAGAGGAGACAATGTGGGCCCCTGTGACAGTGGTGTCTCCTCAGAGGAGACAATGTGGGCCCTGTGGCAGTGGTGTCTCCTCAGAGGAGACAATGTGGCCCCTGTGACAGTGGTGTCTCCTCAGAGGAGACAATGTGGGCCCCTGTGACAGTGGTGTCTCCTCAGAGGAGACAATGTGGCCCCTGTGACAGTGGTGCCTCCTAGGAGGAGACAATGTGGCCCCTGTGACAGTGGTGTCTCCTCAGAGGAGACAATGTGGCCCCTGTGACAGTGGTGTCTCCTCAGAGGAGACAATGTGGCCGCTGTGACAGTGGTGTCTCCTCAGAGGAGACAATGTGGCCCCTGTGACAGTGGTGTCTCCTCAGAGGAGACAATGTGGCCCCTGTGACAGTGGTGTCTCCTAGGAGGAGACAATGTGTGCCCCTGTGACAGTGGTGTCTCCTCAGAGGAGACAATGTGGCCCCTGTGACAGTGGTGTCTCCTCAGAGGAGACAATGTGGCCCCTGTGACAGTGGTGTCTCCTCAGAGGAGACAATGTGGCCCCTGTGACAGTGGTGTCTCCTTAGAGGAGACAATGTGGCCCCTGTGACAGTGGTGTCTCCTCAGAGGAGACAATGTGGCCCCTGTGACAGTGGTGTCTCCTCAGAGGAGACAATGTGGCCCCTGTGACAGTGGTGTCTCCTCAGAGGAGACAATGTGGCCCCTGTGACAGTGGTGTCTCCTCAGAGGAGACAATGTGGCCCCTGTGACAGTGGTGTCTCCTCAGAGGAGACAATGTGGCCCCTGTGACAGTGGTGTCTCCTCAGAGGAGACAATGTGGCCCCTGTGACAGTGGTGTCTCCTCAGAGGAGACAATGTGGGCCCCTGTGACAGTGGTGTCTCCTCAGAGGAGACAATGTGGGCCCCTGTGACAGTGGTGTCTCCTCAGAGGAGACAATGTGGGCACTGTGACAGTGGTGTCTCCTCAGAGGAGACAATGTGGCCCCTGTGACAGTGGTGTCTCCTCAGAGGAGACAATGTGGGCCCCTGTGACAGTGGTGTCTCCTCAGAGGAGACAATGTGGCCCCTGTGACAGTGGTGTCTCCTGAGAGGAGACAATGTGGGCCCTGTGACAGTGGTGTCTCCTCAGAGGAGACAATGTGGGCCCTGTGACAGTGGTGTCTCCTCAGAGGAGACAATGTGGCCCCTGTGACAGTGGTGTCTCCTCAGAGGAGACAATGTGGGCACTGTGACAGTGGTGTCTCCTCAGAGGAGACAATGTGGCCCCTGTGACAGTGGTGTCTCCTCAGAGGAGACAATGTGGGCCCCTGTGACAGTGGTGTCTCCTCAGAGGAGACAATGTGGCCCCTGTGACAGTGGTGTCTCCTCAGAGGAGACAATGTGGGCCTGTGACAGTGGTGTCTCCTCAGAGGAGACAATGTGGGCCCTGTGACAGTGGTGTCTCCTCAGAGGAGACAATGTGGCCCCTGTGACAGTGGTGTCTCCTCAGAGGAGACAATGTGGGCCCCTGTGACAGTGGTGTCTCCTCAGAGGAGACAATGTGGCCCCTGTGACAGTGGTGTCTCCTCAGAGGAGACAATGTGGGCCCTGTGACAGTGGTGTCTCCTCAGAGGAGACAATGTGGGCCCTGTGACAGTGGTGTCTCCTCAGAGGAGACAATGTGGCCCCTGTGACAGTGGTGTCTCCTCAGAGGAGACAATGTGGGCCCTGTGTCAGTGGTGTCTCCTCAGAGGAGACAATGTGGGCCCTGTGACAGTGGTGTCTCCTCAGCGGAGACAATGTGGCTCCTGTGACAGTGGTGTCTCCTCAGAGGAGACAATGTGGGCCCTGTGACAGTGGTGTCTCCTCAGAGGAGACTATGTGGCCCATGTGACAGTGGTGTCTCCTCAGAGGAGACAATGTGGCCCCTGTGACAGTGGTGTCTCCTCAGAGGAGACAATGTGGGCCCTGTGACAGTGGTGTCTCCTCAGAGGAGACAATGTGGGCCCCTGTGACAGTGGTGTCTCCTCAGAGGAGACAATGTGGGCCCTGTGACAGTGGTGTCTCCTCAGAGGAGACAATGTGGCCCCTGTGACAGTGGTGTCTCCTCAGAGGAGACAATGTGGGCCCCTGTGACAGTGGTGTCTCCTCAGAGGAGACAATGTGGCCCCTGTGACAGTGGTGTCTCCTAGGAGGAGACAATGTGGCCCCTGTGACAGTGGTGTCTCCTCAGAGGAGACAATGTGGGCCCTGTGACAGTGGTGTCTCCTCAGAGGAGACAATGTGGGCCCTGTGACAGTGGTGTCTCCTCAGAGGAGACAATGTGGGCCCCTGTGACAGTGGTGTCTCCTCAGAGGAGACAATGTGGCCCCTGTGACAGTGGTGTCTCCTCAGAGGAGACAATGTGGCCGCTGTGACAGTGGTGTCTCCTCAGAGGAGACAATGTGGCCCCTGTGACAGTGGTGTCTCCTCAGAGGAGACAATGTGGCCCCTGTGACAGTGGTGTCTCCTAGGAGGAGACAATGTGGCCCCTGTGAAAGTGGTGTCTCCTCAGAGGAGACAATGTGGCCCCTGTGACAGTGGTGTCTCCTCAGAGGAGACAATGTGGCCCCTGTGACAGTGGTGTGTCCTCAGAGGAGACAATGTGGCCCCTGTGACAGTGGTGTCTCCTCAGAGGAGACAATGTGGCCCCTGTGACAGTGGTGTCTCCTCAGAGGAGACAATGTGGGCCCTGTGACAGTGGTGTCTCCTCAGAGGAGACAATGTGGGCCCTGTGACAGTGGTGTCTCCTCAGAGGAGACAATGTGGCTCCTGTGACAGTGGTGTCTCCTCAGAGGAGACAATGTGGGCCCTGTGACAGTGGTGTCTCCTCAGAGGAGACTATGTGGGCCCCTGTGACAGTGGTGTCTCCTCAGAGGAGACAATGTGGCCCCTGTGACAGTGGTGTCTCCTCAGACGAGACAATGTGGGCCCCTGTGACAGTGGTGTCTCCTCAGAGGAGACAATGTGGGCCCTGTGACAGTGGTGTCTCCTCAGAGGAGACAATGTGGGCCCTGTGACAGTGGTGTCTTCTCAGAGGAGACATTGTGGCCCCTGTGACAGTGGTGTCTCCTCAGAGGAGACAATGTGGGCCCTGTGACAGTGGTGTCTCCTCAGAGGAGACAATGTGGGCCCCTGTGACAGTGGTGTCTCCTCAGAGGAGACAATGTGGGCCCTGTGACAGTGGTGTCTCCTCAGAGGAGACAATGTGGCCCCTGTGACAGTGGTGTCTCCTCAGAGGAGACAATGTGGGCCCCTGTGACAGTGGTGTCTCCTCAGAGGAGACAATGTGGCCCCTGTGACAGTGGTGTCTCCTAGGAGGAGACAATGTGGCCCCTGTGACAGTGGTGTCTCCTCAGAGGAGACAATGTGGGCCCTGTGACAGTGGTGTCTCCTCAGAGGAGACAATGTGGGCCCCTGTGACAGTGGTGTCTCCTCAGAGGAGACAATGTGGGCCCCTGTGACAGTGGTGTCTCCTCAGAGGAGACAATGTGGGCACTGTGACAGTGGTGTCTCCTCAGAGGAGACAATGTGGCCCCTGTGACAGTGGTGTCTCCTCAGAGGAGACAATGTGGGCCCCTGTGACAGTGGTGTCTCCTCAGAGGAGACAATGTGGCCCCTGTGACAGTGGTGTCTCCTCAGAGGAGACAATGTGGGCCCTGTGACAGTGGTGTCTCCTCTTAGGAGACAATGTGGGCCCTGTGACAGTGGTGTCTCCTCAGAGGAGACAATGTGGCCCCTGTGACAGTGGTGGCTCCTCAGAGGAGACAATGTGGGCCCTGTGACAGTGGTGTCTCCTCAGAGGAGACAATGTGGGCCCTGTGACAGTGGTGTCTCCTCAGAGGAGACTATGTGGGCCCCTGTGACAGTGGTGTCTCCTCAGAGGAGACAATGTGGCCGCTGTGACAGTGGTGTCTCCTCAGAGGAGACAATGTGGCCCCTGTGACAGTGGTGTCTCCTCAGAGGAGACAATGTGGCCCCTGTGACAGTGGTGTCTCCTAGGAGGAGACAATGTGGCCCCTGTGAAAGTGGTGTCTCCTCAGAGGAGACAATGTGGCCCCTGTGACAGTGGTGTCTCCTCAGAGGAGACAATGTGGCCCCTGTGACAGTGGTGTCTCCTCAGAGGAGACAATGTGGCCCCTGTGACAGTGGTGTCTCCTCTGAGGAGACAATGTGGCCCCTGTGACAGTGGTGTCTCCTAGGAGGAGACAATGTGGCCCCTGTGACAGTGGTGTCTCCTCAGAGAAGACAATGTGGCCCCTGTGACAGTGGTGTCTCCTCAGAGGAGACAATGTGGCCGCTGTGACAGTGGTGTCTCCTCAGAGGAGACAATGTGGCCCCTGTGACAGTGGTGTCTCCTCAGAGGAGACAATGTAAGCCCTGTGACAGTGGTGTCTCCTCAGAGGAGACAATGTGGCCCCTGTGACAGTGGTGTCTCCTCAGAGGAGACAATGTGGCCCCTGTGACAGTGGTGTCTCCTTAGAGGAGACTATGTGGCCCCTGTGACAGTGGTGTCTCCTCAGAGGAGACAATGTGGCCGCTGTGACAGTGGTGTCTCCCCAGAGGAGACAATGTGGCCCCTGTGACAGTGGTGTCTCCTCAGAGGAGACAATGTGGCCCCTGTGACAGTGGTGTCTCCTCAGAGGAGACAATGTGGCCCCTGTGACAGTGGTGTTTCCTCAGAGGAGACAATGTGGCCCCTGTGACAGTGGTGTCTCACCAGAGGAGACAATGTGGCCCCTGTCACAGTGGTGTCTCCTCAGAGGAGACAATGTGGCCCCTGTGACAGTGGTGTCTCACCAGAGACAATGTGGGCCCTGTGACAGTGGTGTCTCCTCAGAGGAGACAATGTGTGCCCTGTGACAGTGGTGTCTCCTCAGAGGAGACAATGTGGCCCCTGTGACAGTGGTGTCTCCTAAGAGGAGACAATGTGGGCCCCTGTGACAGTGGTGTCTCCTCAGAGGAGACAATGTGGGCCCCTGTGACAGTGGTGTCTCCTCAGAGGAGACAATGTGGGCACTGTGACAGTGGTGTCTCCTCAGAGGAGACAATGTGGCCCCTGTGACAGTGGTGTCTCCTCAGAGGAGACAATGTGGGCCCCTGTGACAGTGGTGTCTCCTCAGAGGAGACAATGTGGCCCCTGTGACAGTGGTGTCTCCTCAGAGGAGACAATGTGGGCTCTGTGACAGTGGTGTCTCCTCAGAGGAGACAATATGGGCCCTGTGACAGTGGTGTCTCCTCAGAGGAGACAATGTGGCCCCTGTGACAGTGGTGGCTCCTCAGAGGAGACAATGTGGGCCCTGTGACAGTGGTGTCTCCTCAGAGGAGACAATGTGGGCCCTGTGACAGTGGTGTCTCCTCAGAGGAGACAATGTGGCTCCTGTGACAGTGGTGTCTCCTCAGAGGAGACAATGTGGGCCCTGTGACAGTGGTGTCTCCTCAGAGGAGACTATGTGGGCCCCTGTGACAGTGGTGTCTCCTCAGAGGAGACAATGTGGCCCCTGTGACAGTGGTGTCTCCTCAGACGAGACAATGTGGGCCCCTGTGACAGTGGTGTCTCCTCAGAGGAGACAATGTGGGCCCTGTGACAGTGGTGTCTCCTCAGAGGAGACAATGTGGGCCCTGTGACAGTGGTGTCTTCTCAGAGGAGACATTGTGGCCCATGTGACAGTGGTGTCGGAAAATCCGACACCATTTAATATATCATACAGATAATAGCTGTATTGTATAAACAAGTTACCCATAGAAAACGTAACTTGTAGTGGAATTACCGTCTAAAGAAAACGGGATATCATCACCACATACCATTATAAATTCACCAGCTATTCTGCTGGGAATTATTCTTAAATACATTAGTCTTTGGACTTTACCATCATAAAAACATCTTATATAAATTAACTTAATTATCAATATTAAAGTAGAGTAAATGTGACCCTTCTATCACTTCTGAAATGTGGACAATGTAAGCCAGGCGTCAGAGTGAGGAAGGAGGGCAGCCATTATTGTTTATACTAGACCAGAGGCTCACACGGGAGCAAATTCGGCTCCTGTTAATTTTACTTGGACGAAGTGTTATGGAAACCAAGGGTGTACCATTATCACACGCTGTCAACAAATTCAAGTTAAGTGTTCTTTCCGAAACCCATGTATCTTTCATTTATGGCCATTAATGTCATTATATAGGGTTAGCCGGTTAGAACGCGAAATCGCCTCAAACTAAAGGTAATTAAGCCAGGTCTTCATGTTCCATGTACTGTTTTCTCTGATATACTTGTCATATATAGGTATCTGGCTTCACAGCTAGCGCACTTTTGACAGGTCAAGACGAGGATGCAAGATTTGTGCACCAGTTACTGGGTGATATGGAAGCTACCTCAAAGAGGATAATTTGGTGTCTACACCCTAGTTATACCTGGTGGACTAACCTGCTGTACTATAAGATAAGGAACCTCATCAATGTATGTAGTTAATACTGTAATTTGATTGGCTGCATATATATAAATATAAACCCCCCTAATGTGTAGAGGATCGATTTGTGAGATTATGAGATTATTGCAGAAATACAGTCCACTTATCATTATACAAATTGCTATCGAAGTATATAAATTAACGTAAATATAAATTTATATAAATTAAATAAATATAAATCTCACAGGTCGGTTCCCACAAGTGGTGTCTCCTCAGAGGAGACAATGTGGGCACTGTGACAGTGGTGTCTCCTCAGAGGAGACAATGTGGCCCCTGTGACAGTGGTGTCTCCTCAGAGGAGACAATGTGGGCCCCTGTGACAGTGGTGTCTCCTCAGAGGAGACAATGTGGCCCCTGTGACAGTGGTGTCTCCTCAGAGGTGACAATGTGGGCCTGTGACAGTGGTGTCTCCTCAGAGGAGACAATGTGGGCCCTGTGACAGTGGTGTCTCCTCAGAGGAGACAATGTGGCCCCTGTGACAGTGGTGTCTCCTCAGAGGAGACAATGTGGGCCCTGTGACAGTGGTGTCTCCTCAGAGGAGACAATGTGGGCCCTGTGACAGTGGTGTCTCCTCAGAGGAGACAATGTGGCTCCTGTGACAGTGGTGTCTCCTCAGAGGAGACAATGTGGGCCCTGTGACAGTGGTGTCTCCTCAGAGGAGACTATGTGGGCCCCTGTGACAGTGGTGTCTCCTCAGAGGAGACAATGTGGCCCCTGTGACAGTGGTGTCTCCTCAGACGAGACAATGTGGGCCCCTGTGACAGTGGTGTCTCCTCAGAGGAGACAATGTGGGCCCTGTGACAGTGGTGTCTCCTCAGAGGAGACAATGTGGGCCCTGTGACAGTGGTGTCTTCTCAGAGGAGACATTGTGGCCCCTGTGACAGTGGTGTCTCCTCAGAGGAGACAATGTGGGCCCTGTGACAGTGGTGTCTCCTCAGAGGAGACAATGTGGGCCCCTGTGACAGTGGTGTCTCCTCAGAGGAGACAATGTGGGCCCTGTGACAGTGGTGTCTCCTCAGAGGAGACAATGTGGCCCCTGTGACAGTGGTGTCTCCTCAGAAGAGACAATGTGGGCCCCTGTGACAGTGGTGTCTCCTCAGAGGAGACAATGTGGCCCCTGTGACAGTGGTGTCTCCTAGGAGGAGACAATGTGGCCCCTGTGACAGTGGTGTCTCCTCAGAGGAGACAATGTGGGCCCTGTGACAGTGGTGTCTCCTCAGAGGAGACAATGTGGGCCCCTGTGACAGTGGTGTCTCCTCAGAGGAGACAATGTGGGCCCTGTGGCAGTGGTGTCTCCTCAGAGGAGACAATGTGGCCCCTGTGACAGTGGTGTCTCCTCAGAGGAGACAATGTGGGCCCCCTGTGACAGTTGTGTCTCCTCAGAGGAGACAATGTGGCCCCTGTGACAGTGGTGTCTCCTAGGAGGAGACAATGTGGCCCCTGTGAAAGTGGTGTCTCCTCAGAGGAGACAATGTGGCCCCTGTGACAGTGGTGTCTCCTCAGAGGAGACAATGTGGCCGCTGTGACAGTGGTGTCTCCTCAGAGGAGACAATGTGGCCCCTGTGACAGTGGTGTCTCCTCAGAGGAGACAATGTGGCCCCTGTGACAGTGGTGTCTCCTAGGAGGAGACAATGTGGCCCCTGTGACAGTGGTGTCTCCTCAGAGGAGACAATGTGGCCCCTGTGACAGTGGTGTCTCCTCAGAGGAGACAATGTGGCCCCTGTGACAGTGGTGTCTCCTCAGAGGAGACAATGTGGCCCCTGTGACAGTGGTGTCTCCTCTGAGGAGACAATGTGGCCCCTGTGACAGTGGTGTCTCCTAGGAGGAGACAATGTGGCCCCTGTGACAGTGGTGTCTCCTCAGAGGAGACAATGTGGCCCCTGTGACAGTGGTGTCTCCTCAGAGGAGACAATGTGGGCCCCTGTGACAGTGGTGTCTCCTCAGAGGAGACAATGTGGGCCCCTGTGACAGTGGTGTCTCCTCAGAGGAGACAATGTGGGCCCTGTGACAGTGGTGTCTCCTCAGAGGAGACAATGTGGCCCCTGTGACAGTGGTGTCTCCTCAGAGGAGACAATGTGGGCCCCTGTGACAGTGGTGTCTCCTCAGAGGAGACAATGTGGGCCCCTGTGACAGTGGTGTCTCCTCAGAGGAGACAATGTGGGCCCTGTGACAGTGGTGTCTCCTCAGAGGAGACAATGTGGCCCCTGTGACAGTGGTGTCTCCTCAGAGGAGACAATGTGGGCCCCTGTGACAGTGGTGTCTCCTCAGAAGGAGACAATGTGGGCCCCTGTGACAGTGGTGTCTCATCAGAGGAGACAATGTGGGCACTGTGACAGTGGTGTCTCCTCAGAGGAGACAATGTGGCCCCTGTGACAGTGGTGTCTCCTCAGAGGAGACAATGTGGGCCCCTGTGACAGTGGTGTCTCCTCAGAGGAGACAATGTGGCCCCTGTGACAGTGGTGTCTCCTCAGAGGAGACAATGTGGGCCCTGTGACAGTGGTGTCTCCTCAGAGGAGACAATGTGGGCCCTGTGACAGTGGTGTCTCCTCAGAGGAGACAATGTGGCCCCTGTGACAGTGGTGTCTCCTCAGAGGAGACAATGTGGGCCCTGTGTCAGTGGTGTCTCCTCAGAGGAGACAATGTGGGCCCTGTGACAGTTGTGTCTCCTCAGAGGAGACAATGTGGCTCCTGTGACAGTGGTGTCTCCTCAGAGGAGACAATGTGGGCCCTGTGACAGTGGTGTCTCCTCAGAGGAGACTATGTGGCCCCTGTGACAGTGGTGTCTCCTCAGAGGAGACAATGTGGGCCCTGTGACAGTGGTGTCTCCTCAGAGGAGACTATGTGGGCCCCTGTGACAGTGGTGTCTCCTCAGAGGAGACAATGTGGCCGCTGTGACAGTGGTGTCTCCTCAGAGGAGACAATGTGGCCCCTGTGACAGTGGTGTCTCCTCAGAGGAGACAATGTGGCCCCTGTGACAGTGGTGTCTCCTAGGAGGAGACAATGTGGCCCCTGTGAAAGTGGTGTCTCCTCAGAGGAGACAATGTGGCCCCTGTGACAGTGGTGTCTCCTCAGAGGAGACAATGTGGCCCCTGTGACAGTGGTGTCTCCTCAGAGGAGACAATGTGGCCCCTGTGACAGTGGTGTCTCCTCTGAGGAGACAATGTGGCCCCTGTGACAGTGGTGTCTCCTAGGAGGAGACAATGTGGCCCCTGTGACAGTGGTGTCTCCTCAGAGAAGACAATGTGGCCCCTGTGACAGTGGTGTCTCCTCAGAGGAGACAATGTGGCCGCTGTGACAGTGGTGTCTCCTCAGAGGAGACAATGTGGCCCCTGTGACAGTGGTGTCTCCTCAGAGGAGACAATGTAAGCCCTGTGACAGTGGTGTCTCCTCAGAGGAGACAATGTGGCCCCTGTGACAGTGGTGTCTCCTCAGAGGAGACAATGTGGCCCCTGTGACAGTGGTGTCTCCTCAGAGGAGACTATGTGGCCCCTGTGACAGTGGTGTCTCCTCAGAGGAGACAATGTGGCCGCTGTGACAGTGGTGTCTCCCCAGAGGAGACAATGTGGCCCCTGTGACAGTGGTGTCTCCTCAGAGGAGACAATGTGGCCCCTGTGACAGTGGTGTCTCCTCAGAGGAGACAATGTGGCCCCTGTGACAGTGGTGTTTCCTCAAAGGAGACAATGTGGCCCCTGTGACAGTGGTGTCTCACCAGAGGAGACAATGTGGCCCCTGTCACAGTGGTGTCTCCTCAGAGGAGACAATGTGGCCCCTGTGACAGTGGTGTCTCACCAGAGACAATGTGGGCCCTGTGACAGTGGTGTCTCCTCAGAGGAGACAATGTGTGCCCTGTGACAGGGGTGTCTCCTCAGAGGAGACAATGTGGCCCCTGTGACAGTGGTGTCTCCTAAGAGGAGACAATGTGGGCCCCTGTGACAGTGGTGTCTCCTCAGAGGAGACAATGTGGGCCCCTGTGACAGTGGTGTCTCCTCAGAGGAGACAATGTGGGCACTGTGACAGTGGTGTCTCCTCAGAGGAGACAATGTGGCCCCTGTGGCAGTGGTGTCTCCTCAGAGGAGACAATGTGGGCCCCTGTGACAGTGGAATCTCCTCAGAGGAGACAATGTGGCCCCTGTGACAGTGGTGTCTCCTCAGAGGAGACAATGTGGGCCCTGTGACAGTGGTGTCTCCTCAGAGGAGACAATATGGGCCCTGTGACAGTGGTGTCTCCTCAGAGGAGACAATGTGGCCCCTGTGACAGTGGTGGCTCCTCAGAGGAGACAATGTGGGCCCTGTGACAGTGGTGTCTCCTCAGAGGAGACAATGTGGGCCCTGTGACAGTGGTGTCTCCTCAGAGGAGACAATGTGGCTCCTGTGACAGTGGTGTCTCCTCAGAGGAGACAATGTGGGCCCTGTGACAGTGGTGTCTCCTCAGAGGAGACTATGTGGGCCCCTGTGACAGTGGTGTCTCCTCAGAGGAGACAATGTGGCCCCTGTGACAGTGGTGTCTCCTCAGACGAGACAATGTGGGCCCCTGTGACAGTGGTGTCTCCTCAGAGGAGATAATGTGGGCCCTGTGACAGTGGTGTCTCCTCAGAGGAGACAATGTGGGCCCTGTGACAGTGGTGTCTTCTCAGAGGAGACATTGTGGCCCATGTGACAGTGGTGTCTCCTCAGAGGAGACAATGTGGGCACTGTGACAGTGGTGTCTCCTCAGAGGAGACAATGTGGCCCCTGTGACAGTGGTGTCTCCTCAGAGGAGACAATGTGGGCCCCTGTGACAGTGGTGTCTCCGCAGAGGGGACAATGTGGGCCCCTGTGACAGTGGTGTCTCCTCAGAGGAGATAATGTGGGCCCTGTGACAGTGGTGTCTCC